>NW_021163239.1:0-197231 GCF_004324835.1 Dendronephthya gigantea | reverse complement strand
ACCTGTCAATGAGTCAAATGTTATTACACTTTTTAAAGCGGCCTTTTAACTATATACCCAAAATTGTCCAGCCTTCTTCGTCATCCCTCCCAGAAGATTTCAGCAAGTGTCAAGTATAACAAAGTAATGATGTAAATTTCAACTCTGCAAAACTTATTCAATATACGCCATGATTAGGAATATAAGATTCAAGTATTATTCAAAATTTTCAAAGTAACCATATAGTAAAATCTTTTATATGTTGCTTCATATCACCTTTGTGATGTATGTTGTGATCTTTTCACTTCGGCTATATCTTCGCTAATAAGTATAAGAAATATTACACCAAGAGAAAACTGAGTTATCAATCATGATGCTAAAAGCTGTCCAGAAGTCAAATATTATTACAACTTTTAAAGCTGCCGTTAAACTGTCTACGTAAAAACTGTGCAGCCTCCATCGTCATCCCTCTCAGAACATTTTTAAAAGCAAGTGTCAAGTGTAACAAAGAAATGTTTTAAATTTTAACTCCGCAAGACTTTTAAATATACACCATGATTAGCAATATAAGATTCAAACATTATTCAAATTTTAAAAGTAGCATTATAGTAACATCTTTGATATGTTGTTGATTCATATCACTTTTGTGATTTAATGTTGTGATCTTTTCACTTCGTCTCAGTCTTCGCTAATAAGTACTACAAATTATAGACTAATAGAACTGAGTTATCAATTTTGATGCTAAAACCTGTCAATGAGTCAAATGTTATTACACTTTTTAAAGCGGCCTTTTAACTATATACCAAAAATTGTCCAGCCTCCTTTGTCATCCCTCCCAGAAGATTTTCAGCATGTGTCAAGTATAACAAAATAATGATGTAAATTTCAACTCTGCAAAACTTATTCAATATACGCCATGATTAGGAATATAAGATGCAAGTATTATTCAAAATTTTCAAAGTAACCATATAGTAAAATCTTTGATATGTTGCTTCATATCATCTTTGTGATGTATCTTGTGATTTTTTCACTTCGGCTATATCTTCGCTAATAAGTATAAGAAATATTACACCAAGAGAAAACTGAGTTATCAATCATGATGCTAAAACCTGTCTAGAAGTCAAATATTATTACAGCTTTTAAAGCTGCCGTTGAACTGTCTACATAAAAACTGTGCAGCTTCCATCGTCATCCCTCTCAGAACATTTTTAAAAGCAAGTGTCAAGTGTAACAAAGAAATGTTTTAAATTTTAACTCTGCAAGACTTTTAAATATACGCTATGATTTGCAATATAAGATTCAAACATTATTCAAAATTTTAAAAGTAGCATTATAGTAACTTTTTGATATGTTGTTGATTCATATCACTTTTGTGATTTAATGTTGTGATCTTTTCACTTCGTCTCAGTCTTCGCTAATAAGTACTACAAATATTAGACTAATGGAACTGAGTTATCAATTTTGATGCTAAAACCTGTCAATGAGTCAAATGTTATTACACTTTTTAAAGCGGCCTTTTAACTATTCACCCAAAATTATCCAGCCTCCTTTGTCATCCCTCCCAGAAGATTTTCAGCAAGTGTCCAGTATCACAAAGTAATGATGTACATTTCAACTCTGCAAAACTTATTCAATATAATGTTGTGATCTTTTCACTTCGTCTTAGTCTTCGCTGATAAGTACTACAATATTACACTAATGGAACTGAGTTATCAATTTTGATGCTAAACCTGTCAATGAGTCAAATGTTATTACACTTTTTAAAGCGGCCTTTTAACTATATACCCAAAATTGTCCAGCCTCCTTCGTCATCCCTCCCAGAAGATTTTCAGCAAGTGTCAAGTATAACAAAGTAATGATGTAAATTTCAACTCTGCAAAACTTATTCATACGCCATGATTAGGAGTATAAGATTCAAGTATTATTCAAAATTTTCAAGTAACCATATAGTAAAATCTTTGATATGTTGCTTCATATCACCTTTGTGATGTATGTTGTGATCTTTTCACTTCGGCTATATCTTCGCTAATAAGTATAAGAAATATTATACCAAGAGAAAACTGAGTTATCAATCATGATGCTAAAAGCTGTCCAGAAGTCAAATATTATTACAGCTTTTAAAGCTGCCGTTGAACTGTCTACATAAAAACTGTGTAGCCTTTTTCGTCATCCCTCTCAGATGATTTTTAACAAGTGTCAAGTATAACAAAGAAATGTTTTAAATTTTAACTCCGCAAGACTTTTAAATATACGCTATGATTAGCAGTATAAGATTCAAACATTATTCAAAATTTTAAAAGTAGCATTATAGTAACATCTTTGATATGTTGTTGATTCATATATCACTTTTGTGATTTAATGTTGTGATCTTTTCACTTCGTCTCAGTCTTCGCTAATAAGGACTACAAATATTAGACTAATAGAACTGAGTTATCAATTTTGATGCTAAAACCTGTCAATGAGTCAAATGTTATTACACTTTTTAAAGCGGCCTTTTAACTATTCACCCAAAATTATCCAGCCTCCTTTGTCATCCCTCCCAGAAGATTTTCAGCAAGTGTCCAGTATCACAAAGTAATGATGTAAATTTCAACTCTGCAAAACTTATTCAATATAATGTTGTGATCTTTTCACTTCGTCTTAGTCTTCGCTAATAAGTACTACAAATATTACACTAATGGAACTGAGTTATCAATTTTGATGCTAAAACCTGTCGATGAGTCAAATGTTATTACACTTTTTAAAGCGGCCTTTTAACTATATACCCAAAATTGTCCAAGCCTCCTCCGTCATCCCTCCCAGAAGATTTTCAGCAAGTGTCAAGTATAACAAAGTAATGATGTAAATTTCAACTCTGCAAAATTTATTCAATATACGCCATGATTAGGAATATAAGATTCAAGTATTATTCAAAATTTTCAAAGTAACCATATAGTAAAATCTTTGATATGTTGCTTCATATCATCTTTGTGATGTATCTTGTGATCTTTCACTTCGGCTATATCTTCGCTAATAAGTATAAGAAATATTACACCAAGAGAAAACTGAGTTATCAATCATGATGCTAAAACCTGTCCAAAAGTCAAATATTATTACAGCTTTTAAGCGCTGCCGTTGAACTGTCTACATAAAAACTGTGCAGTTCCATCGTCATCCCTCTCAGAACATTTTTAAAAGCAAGTGTCAAGTGTAACAAAGAAATGTTTTAAATTTTAACTCTGCAAGACTTTTAAATATACGCTATGATTTGCAATATAAGATTCAAACATTATTCAAAATTTTTAAAAGTAGCATTATAGTAACTTCTTTGATATGTTGTTGATTCATATCACTTTTGTGATTAATGTTGTGATCTTTTCACTTCGTCTTAGTCTTTGCTAATAAGTACTACAAATATTAGACTAATGGAACTGAGTTATCAATTTTGATGCTAAAACCTGTCAATGAGTCAAATGTTATTACACTTTTTAAGCGGCGTTTTAACTATATACCCAAAATTGTCCCAGCGTTCTTCGTCATCCCTCCCAGAAGATTTCAGCAAGTGTCAAGTATAACAAAGTAATGATGTAAATTTTCAACTCTGCAAAACTTATTCAATATACGCCATGATTAGGAATATAAGATTCAAGTATTATTCAAAATTTTCAAAGTAACCATATAGTAAAATCTTTGATATGTTGCTTCATATCAGTGTCAAGTGTAACAAAGAAATGTTTTAAATTTTAACTCCGCAAGACTTTTAAATATACACCATGATTAGCAATATAAGATTCAACATTATTCAAAATTTTAAAGTGCTGATAGTAACATCTTTGATATGTTGTTGATTCATATCACTTTTGTGATTTAATGTTGTGATCTTTCACTTCGTCTCAGTCTTCGCTAATAAGTTACTACAAATATTAGACTAATGGAACTGAGTTATCAATTTTGATGCTAAAACCTGTCAATGAGTCAAATGTTATTACACTTTTTAAAGCGGCCTTTTAAATATTCACCCAAAATTATCCAGCCTCCTTTGTCATCCCTCCCAGAAGATTTTCAGCAAGTGTCCAGTATCACAAAGTAATGATGTAAATTTCAACTCTGCAAAACTTATTCAATATAATGTTGTGATCTTTTCACTTCGTCTTAGTCTTCGCTAATAAGTACTACAAATATTACACTAATGGAACTGAGTTATCAATTTTGATGCTAAAACCTGTCGATGAGTCAAATGTTATTACACTTTTTAAAGCGGCCTTTTAACTATATACCAAAATTGTCCAGCCTCCTCCGTCATCCCTCCCAGAAGATTTTCAGCAAGTTCAAGTATAACAAAGTAATGATGTAAATTTCAACTCTGCAAAACTTATTCAATATACGCCATGATTAGGAGTATAAGATTCAAGTATTATTCAAAATTTTCAAAGTAACCATATAGTAAAATCTTTGATATGTTGATTCATATCACCTTTGTGATGTATGTTGTGATCTTTTCACTTCGACTATATCTTCGCTAATAAGTATAAGAAATATTACACCAAGAGAAAACTGAGTTATCAATCTGATGCTAAAACCTGTCCAGAAGTCAAATATTATTACAGCTTTTAAAGCTGCCGTTGAACTGTCTACATAAAAACTGTGCAGCTTCCATCGTCATCCCTCTCAGAACATTTTTAAAAGCAAGTGTCAAGTGTAACAAAGAAATGTTTTAAATTTTAACTCTGCAAGACTTTTAAATATACGCTATGATTTGCAATATAAGATTCAAACATTATTCAAAATTTTAAAAGTAGCATTATAGTAACTTCTTTGATATGTTGTTGATTCATATCACTTTTGTGATTTAATGTTGTGATCTTTTCACTTCGTCTCAGTCTTCGCTAATAAGTACTACCAAATATTAGACTAATGGAACTGAGTTATCAATTTTGATGCTAAAACCTGTCAATGAGTCAAATGTTATTACACTTTTTAAAGCGGCCTTTTAACTATTCACCCAAAATTATCCAGCCTCCTTTGTCATCCCTCCCAGAAGATTTTCAGCAAGTGTCCAGTATCACAAAGTAATGATGTACATTTCAACTCTGCAAAACTTATTCAATATAATGTTGTGATCTTTTCACTTCGTCTTAGTCTTCGCTGATAAGTACTACAAATATTACACTAATGGAACTGAGTTATCAATTTTGATGCTAAAACCTGTCAATGAGTCAAATGTTATTACACTTTTTAAAGCGGCCTTTTAACTATATACCCAAAATTGTCCAGCCTCCTTCGTCATCCCTCCCAGAAGATTTTCAGCAAGTGTCAAGTATAACAAAGTAATGATGTAAATTTCAACTCTGCAAAACTTATTCAATATACGCCATGATTAGGAGTATAAGATTCAAGTATTATTCAAAATTTTCAAAGTAACCATATAGTAAAATCTTTGATATGTTGCTTCATATCACCTTTGTGATGTATGTTGTGATCTTTTTCACTTCGGCTATATCTTCGCTAATAAGTATAAGAAATATATTCACCAAGAGAAAACTGAGTTATCAATCATGATGCTAAAAGCTGTCCAGAAGTCAAATATTATTACAGCTTTTAAAGCTGCCGTTGAACTGTCTACATAAAAACTGTGCAGCCTCCATCGTCATCCCTCTCAGAACATTTTTAAAAGCAAGTGTCAAGTGTAACAAAGAAATGTTTTAAATTTTAACTCCGCAAGACTTTTAAATATACACCATGATTAGCAATATAAGATTCAAACATTATTCAAAATTTTAAAAGTAGCATTATAGTAACATCTTTGATATGTTGTTGATTCATATCACTTTTGTGATTTAATGTTGTGATCTTTTCACTTCGTCTCAGTCTTCGCTAATAAGTACTACAAATATTAGACTAATGGAACTGAGTTATCAATTTTGATGCTAAAACCTGTCAATGAGTCAAATGTTATTACACTTTTTAAAGCGGCCTTTTAACTATTCACCCAAAATTATCCAGCCTCCTTTGTCATCCCTCCCAGAAGATTTTCAGCAAGTGTCCAGTATCACAAAGTAATGATGTAAATTTCAACTCTGCAAAACTTATTCAATATAATGTTGTGATCTTTTCACTTCGTCTTAGTCTTCGCTAATAAGTACTACAAATATTACACTAATGGAACTGAGTTATCAATTTTGATGCTAAAACCTGTCGATGAGTCAAATGTTATTACACTTTTTAAAGCGGCCTTTTAACTATATACCCAAAATTGTCCAGCCTCCTCCGTCATCCCTCCCAGAAGATTTTCAGCAAGTGTCAAGTATAACAAAGTAATGATGTAAATTTCAACTCTGCAAAACTTATTCAATATACGCCATGATTAGGAATATAAGATTCAAGTATTATTCAAAATTTTCAAAGTAACCATATAGTAAAATCTTTGATATGTTGCTTCATATCATCTTTGTGATGTATCTTGTGATCTTTTCACTTCGGCTATATCTTCGCTAATAAGTATAAGAAATATTACACCAAGAGAAAACTGAGTTATCAATCATGATGCTAAAACCTGTCCAAAAGTCAAATATTATTACAGCTTTTAAAGCTGCCGTTGAACTGTCTACATAAAAACTGTGCAGCTTCCATCGTCATCCCTCTCAGAACATTTTTAAAAGCAAGTGTCAAGTGTAACAAAGAAATGTTTTAAATTTTAACTCTGCAAGACTTTTAAATATACGCTATGATTTGCAATATAAGATTCAAACATTATTCAAAATTTTAAAAGTAGCATTATAGTAACTTCTTTGATATGTTGTTGATTCATATCACTTTTGTGATTTAATGTTGTGATCTTTTCACTTCGTCTTAGTCTTTGCTAATAAGTACTACAAATATTAGACTAATGGAACTGAGTTATCAATTTTGATGCTAAAACCTGTCAATGAGTCAAATGTTATTACACTTTTTAAAGCGGCGTTTTAACTATATACCCAAAATTGTCCAGCGTTCTTCGTCATCCCTCCCAGAAGATTTCAGCAAGTGTCAAGTATAACAAAGTAATGATGTAAATTTCAACTCTGCAAAACTTATTCAATATACGCCATGATTAGGAATATAAGATTCAAGTATTATTCAAAATTTTCAAAGTAAACCATATAGTAAAATCTTTGATATGTTGCTTCATATCAGTGTCAAGTGTAACAAAGAAATGTTTTAAATTTTAACTCCGCAAGACTTTTAAATATACACCATGATTAGCAATATAAGATTCAAACATTATTCAAAAATTTTAAAAGTAGCATTATAGTAACATCTTTGATATGTTGTTGATTCATATCACTTTTGTGATTTAATGTTGTGATCTTTTCACTTCGTCTCAGTCTTCGCTAATAAGTACTACAAATATTAGACTAATGGAACTGAGTTATCAATTTTGATGCTAAAACCTGTCAATGAGTCAAATGTTATTACACTTTTTAAAGCGGCCTTTTAAATATTCACCCAAAATTATCCAGCCTCCTTTGTCATCCCTCCCAGAAGATTTTCAGCAAGTGTCCAGTATCACAAAGTAATGATGTAAATTTCAACTCTGCAAAACTTATTCAATATAATGTTGTGATCTTTTCACTTCGTCTTAGTCTTCGCTAATAAGTACTACAAATATTACACTAATGGAACTGAGTTATCAATTTTGATGCTAAAACCTGTCGATGAGTCAAATGTTATTACACTTTTTAAAGCGGCCTTTTAACTATATACCCAAAATTGTCCAGCCTCCTCCGTCATCCCTCCCAGAAGATTTTCAGCAAGTGTCAAGTATAACAAAGTAATGATGTAAATTTCAACTCTGCAAAACTTATTCAATATACGCCATGATTAGGAATATAAGATTCAAGTATTATTCAAAATTTTCAAAGTAACCATATAGTAAAATCTTTGATATGTTGCTTCATATCATCTTTGTGATGTATCTTGTGATCTTTTCACTTCGGCTATATCTTCGCTAATAAGTATAAGAAATATTACACCAAGAGAAAACTGAGTTATCAATCATGATGCTAAAACCTGTCCAGAAGTCAAATATTATTACAGCTTTTAAAGCTGCCGTTGAACTGTCTACATAAAAACTGTGCAGCTTCCATCGTCATCCCTCTCAGAACATTTTTAAAAGCAAGTGTCAAGTGTAACAAAGAAATGTTTTAAATTTTAACTCCGCAAGACTTTTAAATATACGCTATGATTTGCAATATAAGATTCAAACATTATTCAAAATTTTAAAAGTAGCATTATAGTAACTTCTTTGATATGTTGTTGATTCATATCACTTTTGTGATTTAATGTTGTGATCTTTTCACTTCGTCTTAGTCTTCGCTAATAAGTACTACAAATATTAGACTAATGGAACTGAGTTATCAATTTTGATGCTAAAACCTGTCAATGAGTCAAATGTTATTACACTTTTTAAAGCGGCCTTTTAACTATATACCCAAAATTGTCCAGCGTTCTTCGTCATCCCTCCCAGAAGATTTCAGCAAGTGTCAAGTATAACAAAGTAATGATGTAAATTTCAACTCTGCAAAACTTATTCAATATACGCCATGATTAGGAATATAAGATTCAAGTATTATTCAAAATTTTCAAAGTAACCATATAGTAAAATCTTTGATATGTTGCTTCATATCACCTTTGTGATGTATGTTGTGATCTTTTCACTTCGGCTATATCTTCGCTAATAAGTATAGAAATATTACACCAAGAGAAACTGAGTTATCAATCATGATGCTAAAAGCTGTCCAGAAGTCAAATATTATTACAGCTTTTAAAGCTGCCGTTGAACTGTCTACATAAAAACTGTGCAGCCTCCATCGTCATCCCTCTCAGAACATTTTTAAAGCAAGTGTCAAGTGTAACAAAGAAATGTTTTAAATTTTAACTCCGCAAGACTTTTAAATATACACCATGATTAGCAATATAAGATTCAAACATTATTCAAAATTTTAAAAGTAGCATTATAGTAACATCTTTGATATGTTGTTGATTCATATCACTTTTGTGATTTAATGTTGTGATCTTTTCACTTCGTCTCAGTCTTCGCTAATAAGTACTACAAATATTAGACTAATGGAACTGAGTTATCAATTTTGATGCTAAACCTGTTAATGAGTCAAATGTTATTACACTTTTTTAAAGCGGCCTTTTAACTATTCACCCAAAATTCCAGCCTCCTTTGTCATCCCTCCCAGAAGATTTTCAGCAAGTGTCCAGTATCACAAAGTAATGATGTAAATTTCAACTCTGCAAAACTTATTCAATATAATGTTGTGATCTTTTCACTTCGTCTTAGTCTTCTCTAATAAGTACTACAAATATTACACTAATTGAACTGAGTTATCAATTTTGATGCTAAAACCTGTCAATGAGTCAAATGTTATTACACTTTTTAAAGCGGCCTTTTAACTATATACCCAAAATTGTCCAGCCTCCTTCGTCATCCCTCCCAGAAGATTTTCAGCAAGTGTCAAGTATAACAAAGTAATGATGTAAATTTCAACTCTGCAAAACTTATTCAATATACGCCATGATTAGGAGTATAAGATTCAAGTATATTCGAAATTTTCAAAGTAACCATATAGTAAAATCTTTGATATGTTGATTCATATCACCTTTGTGATGTATGTTGTGATCTTTTCACTTCGACTATATCTTCGCTAATAAGTATAAGAAATATTACACCAAAAGAAAACTGAGTTATCAATCATGATGCTAAAAGCTGTCCAGAAGTCAAATATTATTACAGCTTTTAAAGCTGCCGTTGAACTGTCTACATAAAAACTGTGCAGCCTCCATCGTCATCCCTCTCAGAACATTTTTAAAAGCAAGTGTCAAGTATAACAAAGAAATGTTTTTAAATTTTAACTCTGCAAGACTTTTAAATATACGCTATGATTTGCAATATAAGATTCAAACATTATTCAAAATTTTAAAAGTAGCATTATAGTAACTTCTTTGATATGTTGTTGATTCATATCACTTTTGTGATTTAATGTTGTGATCTTTTCACTTCGTCTTAGTCTTCGCTAATAAGTACTACAAATATTAGACTAATGGAAATGAGTTATCAATTTTGATGCTAAAACCTGTCAATCAGTCAAATGTTATTACACTTTTTAAAACAGCCTTTTAACTATATGCCCAAAATTGTGAAGCCTCCTTCGTCATCTCTCACAGAAGATTTCTGCAAGTGTCAAGTATAACAAAGTAATGATGTAAATTTCAACTCTGCAAAACTTATTCAATATACGCCATGATTAGGAATATAAGATTCAAGTATTATTCAAAATTTTCAAAGTAACCATATAGTAAAATCTTTGATATGTTGATTAATATCACGTTTGTGATGTATGTTGTGATCTTTTCACTTTGGCTATATCTTCGCTAATAAGTATAAGAAATATTACACCAAGAGAAAACTGAGTTATCAATCATGATGCTAAAAGCTGTCCAGAAGTCAAATATTATTACAGCTTTTAAAGCTGCCGTTGAACTGTCTACATAAAAACTGTGCAGCCTCCATCGTCATCCCTCTCAGAACATTTTTAAAAGCAAGTGTCAAGTGTAACAAAGAAATGTTTTAAATTTTAACTCTGCAAGACTTTTAAATATACGCTATGATTTGCAATATAAGATTCAAACATTATTCAAAATTTTAAAAGTAGCATTATAGTAACTCTTTGATATGTTGTTGATTCATATCACTTTTGTGATTTAATGTTGTGATCTTTTCACTTCGTCTTAGTCTTCGCTAATAAGTACTACAAATATTAGACTAATGGAACTGAGTTATCAATTTTGATGCTAAAACCTGTCAATGAGTCAAATGTTATTACACTTTTTAAAGCGGCCTTTTAACTATATACCCAAAATTGTCCAGCCTTCTTCGTCATCCCTCCCAGAAGATTTCAGCAAGTGTCAAGTATAACAAAGTAATGATGTAAATTTCAACTCTGCAAAACTTATTCAATATACGCCATGATTAGGAATATAAGATTCAAGTATTATTCAAAATTTTCAAAGTAACCATATAGTAAAATCTTTGATATGCTTCATATCACCTTTGTGATGTATGTTGTGATCTTTTCACTTCGGCTATATCTTCGCTAATAAGTATAAGAAATATTACACCAAGAGAAAACTGAGTTATCAATCATGATGCTAAAAGCTGTCCAGAAGTCAAATATTATTACAGCTTTTAAAGCTGCCGTTGAACTGTCTACATAAAAACTGTGTAGCTCCATCGTCATCCCTCAGAACATTTTTAAAAGCAAGTGTCAAGTATAACAAAGAAATGTTTTAAATTTTAAGTCCGCAAGACTTTTAAATATATGCTATGATTTGCAATATAAGATTCAAACATTATTCAAAATTTTAAAAGTAGCATTATAGTAACATCTTTGATATGTTGTTGATTCATATCACTTTTGTGATTTAATGTTGTGATCTTTTCACTTCGTCTCGGTCTTCGCTAATAAGGACTACAAATATTAGACTAATAGAACTGAGTTATCAATTTTGATGCTAAAACCTGTCAATGAGTCAAATGTTATTACACTTTTTAAAGCGGCCTTTTAACTATTCACCCAAAATTGTCCAGCCTCCTTCGTCATCCCTCACAGAAGATTTCTGCGAGTGTCAAGTATAACAAAGTAATGATGTAAGTTTCAACTCTGCAAAACTTATTCAATATACGCCATGATTAGGAATATAAGATTCAAGTATTATTCAAAATTTTCAAACTAACCATATAGTAAAATCTTTGATATGTTGATTCATATCACCTTTGTGATGTATGTTGTGATCTTTTCACTTCGACTATATCTTCGCTAATAAGTATAAGAAATATTACACCAAGAGAAAACTGAGTTATCAATCATGATGCTAAAAGCTGTCCAGAAGTAAAATATTATTACAGCTTTTAAAGCTGCCGTTGAACTGTCTACATATAAACTGTGTAGCCTCCATCGTCATCCCTCTCAGAACATTTTTAAAAGCAAGTGTCAAGTATAACAAAGAAATGTTTTAAATTTTAAGTCCGCAAGACTTTTAAATATATGCTATGATTTGCAATATAAGATTCAAACATTATTCCAAATTTCAAAAGTAGCATTATAGTAACTTCTTTGATATGTTGTTGATTGATATCACTTTTGTGATTTAATGTTGTGATCTTTTCACTTCGTCTTAGTCTTCGCTAATAAGTATTACAAATATTAGACTAATGGAAATGAGTTATCAATTTTGATGCTAAAACCTGTCAATCAGTCAAATGTTATTACACTTTTTAAAACGACCTTTTAACTATATACCCAAAATTGTCAAGCCTCCTTCGTCATCCCTCACAGAAGATTTCTGCGAGTGTCAAGTATAACAAAGTAATGATGTAAATTTCAACTCTGCAAAACTTATTCAATATACGCCATGATTAGGAATATAAGATTCAAGTATTATTCAAAATTTTCAAACTAACCATATAGTAAAATCTTTGATATGTTGATTCATATCACCTTTGTGATGTATGTTGTGATCTTTTCACTTCGGCTATATCTTCGCTAATAAGTATAAGAAATATTATACCAAGAGAAAATTGAGTTATCAATCATGATGCTAAAAGCTGTCCAGAAGTCAAATATTATTACAGCTTTTAAAGCTGCCGTTGAACTGTCTACATAAAAACTGTGTAGCCTTTTTCGTCATCCCTCTCAGATGATTTTTAACAAGTGTCAAGTATAACAAAGAAATGTTTGAAATTTTAACTCCGCAAGACTTTTAAATATACGCTATGATTAGCAGTATAAGATTCAAACATTATTCAAAATTTTAAAAGTAGCATTATAGTAACATCTTTGATATGTTGTTGATTCATATCACTTTTGTGATTTAATGTTGTGATCTTTTCACTTCGTCTCAGTCTTCGCTAATAAGGACTACAAATATTAGACTAATAGAACTGAGTTATCAATTTTGATGCTAAAACCTGTCAATGAGTCAAATGTTATTACACTTTTTAAAGCGGCCTTTTAACTATTCACCCAAAATTGTGCAGCGTCCTTTGTCATCCCTCCCAGAAGATTTTCAGCAAGTGTCCAGTATCACAAAGTAATGATGTAAATTTCAACTCTGCAAAACTTATTCAACATAATGTTGGGATCTTTTCACTTCGTCTTAGTCTTCGCTAATAAGTACTACAAATATTAGACTAATGGAACTGAGTTATCAATTTTGATGCTAAAACCTGTCAATGAGTCAAATGTTATTACACTTTTTAAAGCGGCCTTTTAACTATATACCCAAAATTGTCCAGCGTTCTTCGTCATCCCTCCCAGAAGATTTCAGCAAGTGTCAAGTATAACAAAGTAATGATGTAAATTTCAACTCTGCAAAACTTATTCAATATACGCCATGATTAGGAATATAAGATTCAAGTATTATTCAAAATTTTCAAAGTAACCATATAGTAAAATCTTTGATATGTTGCTTCATATCACCTTTGTGATGTATGTTGTGATCTTTTCACTTCGGCTAATCTTCGCTAATAAGTATAAGAAATATTACACCAAGAGAAAACTGAGTTATCAATCATGATGCTAAAAGCTGTCCAGAAGTCAAATATTATTACAGCTTTTAAAGCTGCCGTTGAACTGTCTACATAAAAACTGTGCAGCCTCCATCGTCATCCCTCTCAGAACATTTTTAAAAGCAAGTGTCAAGTGTAACAAAGAAATGTTTTAAATTTTAACTCCGCAAGACTTTTAAATATACACCATGATTAGCAATATAAGATTCAAACATTATTCAAAATTTTAAAAGTAGCATTATAGTAACATCTTTGATATGTTGTTGATTCATATCACTTTTGTGATTTAATGTTGTGATCTTTTCACTTCGTCTCAGTCTTCGCTAATAAGTACTACAAATATTAGACTAATGGAACTGAGTTATCAATTTTGATGCTAAAACCTGTTAATGAGTCAAATGTTATTACACTTTTTAAAGCGGCCTTTTAACTATTCACCCAAAATTATCCAGCCTCCTTTGTCATCCCTCCCAGAAGATTTTCAGCAAGTGTCCAGTATCACAAAGTAATGATGTAAATTTCAACTCTGCAAAACTTATTCAATATAATGTTGTGATCTTTTCACTTCGTCTTAGTCTTCTCTAATAAGTACTACAAATATTACACTAATTGAACTGAGTTATCAATTTTGATGCTAAAACCTGTCAATGAGTCAAATGTTATTACACTTTTTAAAGCGGCCTTTTAACTATATACCCAAAATTGTCCAGCCTCCTTCGTCATCCCTCCCAGAAGATTTTCAGCAAGTGTCAAGTATAACAAAGTAATGATGTAAATTTCAACTCTGCAAAACTTATTCATATACGCCATGATTAGGAGTATAAGATTCAAGTATTATTCAAATTTTCAAAGTAACCATATAGTAAAATCTTTGATATGTTGATTCATATCACCTTTGTGATGTATGTTGTGATCTTTTCACTTCGACTATATCTTCGCTAATAAGTATAAGAAATATTACACCAAAGAAAACTGAGTTATCAATCATGATGCTAAAAGCTGTCCAGAAGTCAAATATTATTACAGCTTTTAAAGCTGCCGTTGAACTGTCTACATAAAAACTGTGCAGCCTCCATCGTCATCCCTCTCAGAACATTTTTAAAAGCAAGTGTCAAGTATAACAAAGAAATGTTTTAAATTTTAACTCTGCAAGACTTTTAAATATACGCTATGATTTGCAATATAAGATTCAAACATTATTCAAAATTTTAAAAGTAGCATTATAGTAACTTCTTTGATATGTTGTTGATTCATATCACTTTTGTGATTTAATGTTGTGATCTTTTCACTTCGTCTTAGTCTTCGCTAATAAGTACTACAAATATTAGACTAATGGAAATGAGTTATCAATTTTGATGCTAAAACCTGTCAATCAGTCAAATGTTATTACACTTTTTAAAACGGCCTTTTAACTATATACCCAAAATTGTGAAGCCTCCTTCGTCATCCCTCACAGAAGATTTCTGCAAGTGTCAAGTATAACAAAGTAATGATGTAAATTTCAACTCTGCAAAACTTATTCAATATACGCCATGATTAGAATATAAGATTCAAGTATTATTCAAAATTTTCAAAGTAACCATATAGTAAATCTTTGATATGTTGATTCATATCACCTTTGTGATGTATGTTGTGATCTTTTCACTTGGCTATATCTTCGCTAATAAGTATAAGAAATATTACACCAAGAGAAAACTGAGTTATCAATCATGATGCTAAAGCTGTCCAGAAGTCAAATATTATTACAGCTTTTAAAGCTGCCGTTGAACTGTCTACATAAAAACTGTGTAGCTTCCATCGTCATCCCTCTCAGAACATTTTTAAAAGCAAGTGTCAAGTATAACAAAGAAATGTTTTAAATTTTAAGTCCGCAAGACTTTTAAATATATGCTATGATTTGCAATATAAGATTCAAACATTATTCAAAATTTTAAAAGTAGCATTATAGTAACATCTTTGATATGTTGTTGATTCATATCACTTTTGTGATTTAATGTTGTGATCTTTTCACTTCGTCTCGGTCTTCGCTAATAAGGACTACAAATATTAGACTAATAGAACTGAGTTATCAATTTTGATGCTAAAACCTGTCAATGAGTCAAATGTTATTACACTTTTTAAAGCGGCCTTTTAACTATTCACCCAAAATTGTCCAGCCTCCTTCGTCATCCCTCACAGAAGATTTCTGCGAGTGTCAAGTATAACAAAGTAATGATGTAAGTTTCAACTCTGCAAAACTTATTCAATATACGCCATGATTAGGAATATAAGATTCAAGTATTATTCAAAATTTTCAAAGTAACCATATAGTAAAATCTTTGATATGTTGTTCATATCACCTTTGTGATGTATGTTGTGATCTTTTCACTTCGACTATATCTTCGCTAATAAGTATAAGAAATATTACACCAAGAGAAAACTGAGTTATCAATCATGATGCTAAAAGCTGTCCAGAAGTAAATATTATTACAGCTTTTAAAGCTGCCGTTGAACTGTCTACAATAAACTGTGTAGCCTCCATCGTCATCCCTCTCAGAACATTTTTAAAGCAAGTGTCAAGTATAACAAAGAAATGTTTTAAATTTTAAGTCCGCAAGACTTTTAAATATGCTATGATTTGCAATATAAGATTCAAACATTATTCAAATTTTAAAAGTAGCATTATAGTAACTTCTTTGATATGTTGTTGATTATATCACTTTTGTGATTTAATGTTGTGATCTTTTCACTTCGTCTTAGTCTTCGCTAATAAGTACTACAAATATTAGACTAATGGAAATGAGTTATCAATTTTGATGCTAAAACCTGTCAATCAGTCAAATGTTATTAAACTTTTTAAAACGCCTTTTAACTATATACCCAAAATTGTGAAGCCTCCTTCGTCATCCCTCACAGAAGATTTCTGCAAGTGTCAAGTATAACAAAGTAATGATGTAAATTTCAACTCTGCAAAACTTATTCAATATACGCCATGATTAGGAATATAAGATTCAAGTATTATTCAAAATTTTCAAACTAACCATATAGTAAAATCTTTGATATGTTGATTCATATCACCTTTGTGATGTATGTTGTGATCTTTTCACTTCGGCTATATCTTCGCTAATAAGTATAAGAAATATTATACCAAGAGAAAACTGAGTTATCAATCATGATGCTAAAAGCTGTCCAGAAGTCAAATATTATTACAGCTTTTAAAGCTGCCGTTGAACTGTCTACATAAAAACTGTGTAGCCTTCGTCATCCCTCTCAGATGATTTTTAAAGCAAGTGTCAAGTATAACAAAGAAATGTTTGAAATTTTAACTCCGCAAGACTTTTAAATATACGCTATGATTAGCATATAAGATTCAAACATTATTCAAAATTTTAAAAGTAGCATTATAGTAACATCTTTGATATGTTGTTGATTCATATCACTTTTGTGATTTAATGTTGTGATCTTTTCACTTCGTCTCAGTCTTCGCTAATAAGGACTACAAATATTAGACTAATAGAACTGAGTTATCAATTTTGATGCTAAAACCTGTCAATGAGTCAAATGTTATTACACTTTTTAAAGCGGCCTTTTAACTATTCACCCAAAATTGTCCAGCCTCCTTTGTCATCCCTCCCAGAAGATTTTCAGCAAGTGTCCAGTATCACAAAGTAATGATGTAAATTTCAACTCTGCAAAACTTATTCAAATAATGTTGTGATCTTTTCACTTCGTCTTAGTCTTCGCTAATAATAAGTACTACAAATATTACACTAATGGAACTGAGTTATCAATTTTGATGCTAAAACCTGTCAATGAGTCAAATGTTATTACACTTTTTAAAGCGGCCTTTTAACTATATACCCAAAATTGTCCAGCCTCTCCGTCATCCCTCCCAGAAGATTTTCAGCAAGTGTCAAGTATAACAAAGTAATGATGTAAATTTCAACTCTGCAAAACTTATTCAATATACGCCATGATTAGGAGTATAAGATTCAAGTATTATTCAAAATTTTCAAAGTAACCATATAGTAAAATCTTTGATATGTTGATTCATATCACCTTTGTGATGTATGTTGTGATCTTTTCACTTCGACTATATCTTCGCTAATAAGTATAAGAAATATTACACCAAGAGAAAACTGAGTTATCAATCATGATGCTAAAAGCTGTCCAGAAGTCAAATATTATTACAGCTTTTAAAGCTGCCGTTGAACTGTCTACATAAAAACTGTGCAGCCTCCATCGTCATCCCTCTCAGAACATTTTTAAAAGCAAGTGTCAAGTGTAACAAAGAAATGTTTTAAATTTTAACTCTGCAAGACTTTTAAATATACGCTATGATTTGCAATATAAGATTCAAACATTATTCAAAATTTTAAAAGTAGCATTATAGTAACTTCTTTGATATGTTGTTGATTCATATCACTTTTGTGATTTAATGTTGTGATCTTTTCACTTCGTCTTAGTCTTCGCTAATAAGTACTACAAATATTAGACTAATGGAACTGAGTTATCAATTTTGATGCTAAAACCTGTCAATGAGTCAAATGTTATTACACTTTTTAAAGCGGCTTTTAACTATATACCCAAAATTGTCCAGCGTTCTTCGTCATCCCTCCCAGAAGATTTCAGCAAGTGTCAAGTATAACAAAGTAATGATGTAAATTTCAACTCTGCAAAACTTATTCAATATACGCCATGATTAGGAATATAAGATTCAAGTATTATTCAAAATTTTCAAAGTAACCATATAGTAAAATCTTTGATATGTTGCTTCATATCACCTTTGTGATGTATGTTGTGATCTTTTCACTTCGGCTATATCTTCGCTAATAAGTATAAGAAATATTACACCAAGAGAAAACTGAGTTATCAATCATGATGCTAAAAGCTGTCCAGAAGTCAAATATTATTACAGCTTTTAAAGCTGCCGTTGAACTGTCTACATAAAAACTGTGCAGCCTCCATCGTCATCCCTCTCAGAACATTTTTAAAAGCAAGTGTCAAGTGTAACAAAGAAATGTTTTAAATTTTAACTCCGCAAGACTTTTAAATATACACCATGATTAGCAATATAAGATTCAAACATTATTCAAAATTTTAAAAGTAGCATTATAGTAACATCTTTGATATGTTGTTGATTCATATCACTTTTGTGATTTAATGTTGTGATCTTTTCACTTCGTCTCAGTCTTCGCTAATAAGACTACAAATATTAGACTAATGGAACTGAGTTATCAATTTTGATGCTAAAACCTGTCAATGAGTCAAATGTTATTACACTTTTTAAAGCGGCCTTTTAACTATTCACCCAAAATTATCCAGCCTCCTTTGTCATCCCTCCCAGAAGATTTTCAGCAAGTGTCCAGTATCACAAAGTAATGATGTAAATTTCAACTCTGCAAAACTTATTCAATATAATGTTGTGATCTTTTCACTTCGTCTTAGTCTTCGCTAATAAGTACTACAAATATTACACTAATGGAACTGAGTTATCAATTTTGATGCTAAAACCTGTCGATGAGTCAAATGTTATTACACTTTTTAAAGCGGCCTTTTAACTATATACCCAAAATTGTCCAGCCTCCTCCGTCATCCCTCCCAGAAGATTTTCAGCAAGTGTCAAGTATAACAAAGTAATGATGTAAATTTCAACTCTGCAAAACTTATTCAATATACGCCATGATTAGGAATATAAGATTCAAGTATTATTCAAAATTTTCAAAGTAACCATATAGTAAAATCTTTGATATGTTGCTTCATATCATCTTTGTGATGTATGTTGTGATCTTTTCACTTCGGACTATATCTTCGCTAATAAGTATAAGAAATATTACACCAAGAGAAACTGAGTTATCAATCATGATGCTAAAACCTGTCCAGAAGTCAAATATTATTACAGCTTTTAAAGCTGCCGTTGAACTGTCTACATAAAACTGTGCAGCTCCATCGTCATCCCTCTCAGAACATTTTTAAAAGCAAGTGTCAAGTGTAACAAAGAAATGTTTTAAATTTTAACTCTGCAAGACTTTTAAATATACGCTATGATTTGCAATATAAGATTCAAACATTATTCAAAATTTTAAAAGTAGCATTATAGTAACTTCTTTGATATGTTGTTGATTCATATCACTTTTGTGATTTAATGTTGTGATCTTTTCACTTCGTCTTAGTCTTCGCTAATAAGTACTACAAATATTAGACTAATGGAACTGAGTTATCAATTTTGATGCTAAAACCTGTCAATGAGTCAAATGTTATTACACTTTTTAAAGCGGCCTTTTAACTATATACCCAAAATTGTCCAGCGTTCTTCGTCATCCCTCCCAGAAGATTTCAGCAAGTGTCAAGTAAACAAAGTAATGATGTAAATTTCAACTCTGCAAAACTTATTCAATATACGCCATGATTAGGAATATAAGATTCAAGTATTATTCAAAATTTTCAAAAGTAACCATATAGTAAAATCTTTGATATGTTGCTTCATATCACCTTTGTGATGTATGTTGTGATCTTTTCACTTCGGCTATATCTTCGCTAATAAGTATAAGAAATATTATACCAAGAGAAAACTGAGTTATCAATCATGATGCTAAAAGCTGTCCAGAAGTCAAATATTATTACAGCTTTTAAAGCTGCCGTTGCACTGTCTACATAAAAACTGTGCAGCCTCCATCGTCATCTCTCTCAGAACATTTTTAAAAGCAAGTGTCAAGTGTAACAAAGAAATTTTTTAAATTTTAACTCCGCAAGACTTTTAAATATACACCATGATTAGCAATATAAGATTCAAACATTATTCAA
Organism: Dendronephthya gigantea; assembly: GCF_004324835.1. Taxonomy (NCBI): domain Eukaryota; kingdom Metazoa; phylum Cnidaria; class Anthozoa; order Malacalcyonacea; family Nephtheidae; genus Dendronephthya; species Dendronephthya gigantea. Next base: position 176,875 of record NW_021163239.1, on the reverse strand, counting down.
AATTTTAAAAGTAGCATTATAGTAACATCTTTGATATGTTGTTGATTCATATCACTTTTGTGATTTAATGTTGTGATCTTTTCACTTCGTCTCAGTCTTCGCTAATAAGTACTACAAATATTAGACTAATGGAACTGAGTTATCAATTTTGATGCTAAAACCTGTCAATGAGTCAAATGTTATTACACTTTTTAAAGCGGCCTTTTAACTATTCACCCAAAATTATCCAGCCTCCTTTGTCATCCCTCCCAGAAGATTTTCAGCAAGTGTCCAGTATCACAAAGTAATGATGTAAATTTCAACTCTGCAAAACTTATTCAATATAATGTTGTGATCTTTTCACTTCGTCTTAGTCTTCGCTAATAAGTACTACAAATATTACACTAATGGAACTGAGTTATCAATTTTGATGCTAAAACCTGTCGATGAGTCAAATGTTATTACACTTTTTAAAGCGGCCTTTTAACTATATACCCAAAATTGTCCAGCCTCCTCCGTCATCCCTCCCAGAAGATTTTCAGCAAGTGTCAAGTATAACAAAGTAATGATGTAAATTTCAACTCTGCAAAACTTATTCAATATACGCCATGATTAGGAATATAAGATTCAAGTATTATTCAAAATTTTCAAAGTAACCATATAGTAAAATCTTTGATATGTTGCTTCATATCATCTTTGTGATGTATCTTGTGATCTTTTCACTTCGGCTATATCTTCGCTAATAAGTATAAGAAATATTACACCAAGAGAAAACTGAGTTATCAATCATGATGCTAAAACCTGTCCAGAAGTCAAATATTATTACAGCTTTTAAAGCTGCCGTTGAACTGTCTACATAAAAACTGTGCAGCTTCCATCGTCATCCCTCTCAGAACATTTTTAAAAGCAAGTGTCAAGTGTAACAAAGAAATGTTTTAAATTTTAACTCTGCAAGACTTTTAAATATACGCTATGATTTGCAATATAAGATTCAAACATTATTCAAAATTTTAAAAGTAGCATTATAGTAACTTCTTTGATATGTTTGTTGATATCACTTTTGTGATTTAATGTTGTGATCTTTTCACTTCGTCTTAGTCTTCGCTAATAAGTATTACAAATATTAGACTAATGGAAATGAGTTATCAATTTTGATGCTAAAACCTGTCAATCAGTCAAATGTTATTACACTTTTTAAAACGACCTTTTAACTATATACCCAAAATTGTCAAGCCTCCTTCGTCATCCCTCACAGAAGATTTCTGCGAGTGTCAAGTATAACAAAGTAATGATGTAAATTTCAACTCTGCAAAACTTATTCAATATACGCCATGATTAGGAATATAAGATTCAAGTATTATTCAAAATTTTCAAACTAACCATATAGTAAAATCTTTGATATGTTGATTCATATCACCTTTGTGATGTATGTTGTGATCTTTTCACTTCGGCTATATCTTCGCTAATAAGTATAAGAAATATTATACCAAGAGAAAACTGAGTTATCAATCATGATGCTAAAAGCTGTCCAGAAGTCAAATATTATTACAGCTTTTAAAGCTGCCGTTGAACTGTCTACATAAAAACTGTGTAGCCTTTCGTCATCCCTCTCAGATGATTTTTAACAAGTGTCAAGTATAACAAAGAAATGTTTGAAATTTTAACTCCGCAAGACTTTTAAATATACGCTATGATTAGCAGTATAAGATTCAAACATTATTCAAAATTTTAAAAGTAGCATTATAGTAACATCTTTGATATGTTGTTGATTCATATATCACTTTTGTGATTTAATGTTGTGATCTTTTCACTTCGTCTCAGTCTTCGCTAATAAGGACTGCAAATATTAGACTAATAGAACTGAGTTATCAATTTTGATGCTAAAACCTGTCAATGAGTCAAATGTTATTACAGTTTTTAAAGCGGCCTTTTAACTATTCACCCAAAATTGTGCAGCCTCCTTTGTCATCCCTCCCAGAAGATTTTCAGCAAGTGTCCAGTATCACAAAGTAATGATGTAAATTTCAACTCTGCAAAACTTATTCAACATAATGTTGTGATCTTTTCACTTCGTCTTAGTCTTCGCTAATAAGTACTACAAATATTACACTAATGGAAGTGAGTTATCAATTTTGATGCTAAAACCTGTCAATGAGTCAAATGTTATTACACTTTTTAAAGCGGCCTTTTAACTATATACCCAAAATTGTCCAGCCTCCTCCGTCATCCCTCCCAGAAGATTTTCAGCAAGTGTCAAGTATAACAAAGTAATGATGTAAATTTCAACTCTGCAAAACTTATTCAATATACGCCATGATTAGGAGTATAAGATTCAAGTATTATTCAAAATTTTCAAAGTAACCATATAGTAAAATCTTTGATATGTTGATTCATATCACCTTTGTGATGTATGTTGTGATCTTTTCACTTCGACTATATCTTCGCTAATAAGTATAAGAAATATTACACCAAGAGAAAACTGAGTTATCAATCATGATGCTAAAAGCTGTCCAGAAGTCAAATATTATTACAGCTTTTAAAGCTGCCGTTGAACTGTCTACATAAAAACTGTGCAGCCTCCATCGTCATCCCTCTCAGAACATTTTTAAAAGCAAGTGTCAAGTGTAACAAAGAAATGTTTTAAATTTTAACTCTGCAAGACTTTTAAATATACGCTATGATTTGCAATATAAGATTCAAACATTATTCAAAATTTTAAAAGTAGCATTATAGTAACTTCTTTGATATGTTGTTGATTCATATCACTTTTGTGATTTAATGTTGTGATCTTTTCACTTCGTCTTAGTCTTCGCTAATAAGTACTACAAATATTAGACTAATGGAACTGAGTTATCAATTTTGATGCTAAAACCTGTCAATGAGTCAAATGTTATTACACTTTTTAAAGCGGCTTTTAACTATATACCCAAAATTGTCCAGCGTTCTTCGTCATCCCTCCCAGAAGATTTCAGCAAGTGTCAAGTATAACAAAGTAATGATGTAAATTTCAACTCTGCAAAACTTATTCAATATACGCCATGATTAGGAATATAAGATTCAAGTATTATTCAAAATTTTCAAAGTAACCATATAGTAAAATCTTTGATATGTTGCTTCATATCACCTTTGTGATGTATGTTGTGATCTTTTCACTTCGGCTATATCTTCGCTAATAAGTATAAGAAATATTACACCAAGAGAAAACTGAGTTATCAATCATGATGCTAAAAGCTGTCCAGAAGTCAAATATTATTACAGCTTTTAAAGCTGCCGTTGAACTGTCTACATAAAAACTGTGCAGCCTCCATCGTCATCCCTCTCAGAACATTTTTAAAAGCAAGTGTCAAGTGTAACAAAGAAATGTTTTAAATTTTAACTCCGCAAGACTTTTAAATATACACCATGATTAGCAATATAAGATTCAAACATTATTCAAAATTTTAAAAGTAGCATTATAGTAACATCTTTGATATGTTGTTGATTCATATCACTTTTGTGATTTAATGTTGTGATCTTTTCACTTCGTCTCAGTCTTCGCTAATAAGTACTACAAATATTAGACTAATGGAACTGAGTTATCAATTTTGATGCTAAAACCTGTCAATGAGTCAAATGTTATTACACTTTTTAAAGCGGCCTTTTAACTATTCACCCAAAATTATCCAGCCTCCTTTGTCATCCCTCCCAGAAGATTTTCAGCAAGTGTCCAGTATCACAAAGTAATGATGTAAATTTCAACTCTGCAAAACTTATTCAATATAATGTTGTGATCTTTTCACTTCGTCTTAGTCTTCGCTAATAAGTACTACAAATATTACACTAATGGAACTGAGTTATCAATTTTGATGCTAAAACCTGTCGATGAGTCAAATGTTATTACACTTTTTAAAGCGGCCTTTTAACTATATACCCAAAATTGTCCAGCCTCCTCCGTCATCCCTCCCAGAAGATTTTCAGCAAGTGTCAAGTATAACAAAGTAATGATGTAAATTTCAACTCTGCAAAACTTATTCAATATACGCCATGATTAGGAATATAAGATTCAAGTATTATTCAAAATTTTCAAAGTAACCATATAGTAAAATCTTTGATATGTTGCTTCATATCATCTTTGTGATGTATCTTGTGATCTTTTCACTTCGGCTATATCTTCGCTAATAAGTATAAGAAATATTACACCAAGAGAAAACTGAGTTATCAATCATGATGCTAAAACCTGTCCAGAAGTCAAATATTATTACAGCTTTTAAAGCTGCCGTTGAACTGTCTACATAAAAACTGTGCAGCTTCCATCGTCATCCCTCTCAGAACATTTTTAAAAGCAAGTGTCAAGTGTAACAAAGAAATGTTTTAAATTTTAACTCTGCAAGACTTTTAAATATACGCTATGATTTGCAATATAAGATTCAAACATTATTCAAAATTTTAAAAGTAGCATTATAGTAACTTCTTTGATATGTTGTTGATTCATATCACTTTTGTGATTTAATGTTGTGATCTTTTCACTTCGTCTTAGTCTTCGCTAATAAGTACTACAAATATTAGACTAATGGAACTGAGTTATCAATTTTGATGCTAAAACCTGTCAATGAGTCAAATGTTATTACACTTTTTAAAGCGGCCTTTTAACTATATACCCAAAATTGTCCAGCGTTCTTCGTCCCTCCCAGAAGTTTCAGCAAGTGTCAAGTATAACAAAGTAATGATGTAAATTTCAACTCTGCAAAACTTATTCAATATACGCCATGATTAGGAATATAAGATTCAAGTATTATTCAAAATTTCAAAGTAACCATATAGTAAAATCTCTTGATATGTGCTTCATATCACCTTTGTGATGTATGTTGTGATCTTTTCACTTCGGCTATATCTTCGCTAATAAGTATAAGAAATATTACACCAAGAGAAAACTGAGTTATCAATCATGATGCTAAAAGCTGTCCAGAAGTCAAATATTATTACAGCTTTTAAAGCTGCCGTTGAACTGTCTACATAAAACTGTGCAGCCTCCATCGTCATCCCTCTCAGAACATTTTTAAAAGCAAGTGTCAAGTGTAACAAAGAAATGTTTTAAATTTTAACTCCGCAAGACTTTTAAATATACACCATGATTAGCAATATAAGATTCAAACATTATTCAAAATTTTAAAAGTAGCATTATAGTAACATCTTTGATATGTTGTTGATTCATATCACTTTTGTGATTTAATGTTGTGATCTTTTCACTTCGTCTCAGTCTTCGCTAATAAGTACTACAAATATTAGACTAATGGAACTGAGTTATCAATTTTGATGCTAAAACCTGTCAATGAGTCAAATGTTATTACACTTTTTAAAGCGGCCTTTTAACTATTCACCCAAAATTATCCAGCCTCCTTTGTCATCCCTCCCAGAAGATTTTCAGCAAGTGTCCAGTATCACAAAGTAATGATGTAAATTTCAACTCTGCAAAACTTATTCAATATAATGTTGTGATCTTTTCACTTCGTCTTAGTCTTCGCTAATAAGTACTACAAATATTACACTAATGGAACTGAGTTATCAATTTTGATGCTAAAACCTGTCAATGAGTCAAATGTTATTACACTTTTTAAAGCGGCCTTTTAACTATATACCCAAAATTGTCCAGCCTCCTTCGTCATCCCTCCCAGAAGATTTTCAGCAAGTGTCAAGTATAACAAAGTAATGATGTAAATTTCAACTCTGCAAAACTTATTCAATATACGCCATGATTAGGAGTATAAGATTCAAGTATTATTCAAAATTTTCAAAGTAACCATATAGTAAAATCTTTGATATGTTGCTTCATATCACCTTTGTGATGTATGTTGTGATCTTTTCACTTCGGCTATATCTTCGCTAATAAGTATAAGAAATATTACACCAAGAGAAAACTGAGTTATCAATCATGATGCTAAAAGCTGTCCAGAAGTCAAATATTATTACAGCTTTTAAAGCTGCCTTTGTCTACATAAAAACTGTGCAGCCTCCATCGTCATCCCTCTCAGAACATTTTTAAAAGCAAGTGTCAAGTGTAACAAAGAAATGTTTTAAATTTTAACTCCGCAAGACTTTTAAATATACACCATGATTAGCAATATAAGATTCAAACATTATTCAAAATTTTAAAAGTAGCATTATAGTAACATCTTTGATATGTTGTTGATTCATATCACTTTTGTGATTTAATGTTGTGATCTTTTCACTTCGTCTCAGTCTTCGCTAATAAGTACTACAAATATTAGACTAATGGAACTGAGTTATCAATTTTGATGCTAAAACCTGTCAATGAGTCAAATGTTATTACACTTTTTAAAGCGGCCTTTTAACTATTCACCCAAAATTATCCAGCCTCCTTTGTCATCCCTCCCAGAAGATTTTCAGCAAGTGTCCAGTATCACAAAGTGTGATGTAAATTTCAACTCTGCAAAACTTATTCAATATAATGTTGTGATCTTTTCACTTCGTCTTAGTCTTCGCTAATAAGTACTACAAATATTAGACTAATGGAACTGAGTTATCAATTTTGATGCTAAAACCTGTCAATGAGTCAAATGTTATTACACTTTTTAAAGCGGCCTTTTAACTATATACCCAAAATTGTCCAGCTCTTCGTCATCCCTCCCAGAAGATTTCAGCAAGTGTCAAGTATAACAAAGTAATGATGTAAATTTCAACTCTGCAAAACTTATTCAATTACGCCATGATTAGAAATAAAGATTCAAGTATTATTCAAAATTTTCAAAGTAACCATATAGTAAAATCTTTGATATGTTGCTTCATATCACCTTTGTGATGTATGTTGTGATCTTTTCACTTCGGCTATATCTTCGCTAATAAGTATAAGAAATATTACACCAAGAGAAAACTGAGTTATCAATCATGATGCTAAAAGCTGTCCAGAAGTCAAATATTATTACAGCTTTTAAAGCTGCCGTTGAACTGTCTACATAAAAACTGTGCAGCCTCCATCGTCATCCCTCTCAGAACATTTTTAAAAGCAAGTGTCAAGTGTAACAAAGAAATGTTTTAAATTTTAACTCCGCAAGACTTTTAAATATACACCATGATTAGCAATATAAGATTCAAACATTATTCAAAATTTTAAAAGTAGCATTATAGTAACATCTTTGATATGTTGTTGATTCATATCACTTTTGTGATTTAATGTTGTGATCTTTTCACTTCGTCTCAGTCTTCGCTAATAAGTACTACAAATATTAGACTAATGGAACTGAGTTATCAATTTTGATGCTAAAACCTGTCAATGAGTCAAATGTTATTACACTTTTTAAAGCGGCCTTTTAACTATTCACCCAAAATTATCCAGCCTCCTTTGTCATCCCTCCCAGAAGATTTTCAGCAAGTGTCCAGTATCACAAAGTAATGATGTAAATTTCAACTCTGCAAAACTTATTCAATATAATGTTGTGATCTTTTCACTTCGTCTTAGTCTTCGCTAATAAGTACTACAAATATTACACTAATGGAACTGAGTTATCAATTTTGATGCTAAAACCTGTCAATGAGTCAAATGTTATTACACTTTTTAAAGCGGCCTTTTAACTATATACCCAAAATTGTCCAGCCTCCTTCGTCATCCCTCCCAGAAGATTTTCAGCAAGTGTCAAGTATAACAAAGTAATGATGTAAATTTCAACTCTGCAAAACTTATTCAATATACGCCATGATTAGGAGTATAAGATTCAAGTATTATTCAAAATTTTCAAAGTAACCATATAGTAAAATCTTTGATATGTTGATTCATATCACCTTTGTGATGTATGTTGTGATCTTTTCACTTCGACTATATCTTCGCTAATAAGTATAAGAAATATTACACCAAGAGAAAACTGAGTTATCAATCATGATGCTAAAAGCTGTCCAGAAGTCAAATATTATTACAGCTTTTAAAGCTGCCGTTGAACTGTCTACATAAAAACTGTGCAGCCTCCATCGTCATCCCTCTCAGAACATTTTTAAAAGCAAGTGTCAAGTGTAACAAAGAAATGTTTTAAATTTTAACTCTGCAAGACTTTTAAATATACGCTATGATTTGCAATATAAGATTCAAACATTATTCAAAATTTTAAAAGTAGCATTATAGTAACTTCTTTGATATGTTGTTGATTCATATCACTTTTGTGATTTAATGTTGTGATCTTTTCACTTCGTCTTAGTCTTCGCTAATAAGTACTACAAATATTAGACTAATGGAAATGAGTTATCAATTTTGATGCTAAAACCTGTCAATCAGTCAAATGTTATTACACTTTTTAAAACAGCCTTTTAACTATAACCCAAAATTGTGAAGCCTTTTCGTCATCCCTCACAGAAGATTTCTGCAAGTGTCAAGTATAACAAAGTAATGATGTAAATTTCAACTCTGCAAAACTTATTCAATATAGCCATGATTAGGAATATAAGATTCAAGTATTATTCAAAATTTTCAAAGTAACCATATAGTAAAATCTTTGATATGTTGATTAATCACCTTTGTGATGTATGTTGTGATCTTTTCACTTCGACTATATCTTCGCTAATAAGTATAAGAAATATTACACCAAGAGAAAACTGAGTTATCAATCATGATGCTAAAACCTGTCCAGAAGTCAAATATTATTACAGCTTTTAAAGCTGCCGTTGAACTGTCTACATAAAAACTGTGCAGCCTCCATCGTCATCTCTCAGAACATTTTTAAAAGCAAGTGTCAAGTGTAACAAAGAAATGTTTTAAATTTTAACTCTGCAAACTTTTAAATATACGCTATGATTTGCAATATAAGATTCAAACATTATTCAAAATTTTAAAAGTAGCATTATAGTAACTCTTTGATATGTTGTTGATTCATATCACTTTTGTGATTTAATGTTGTGATCTTTTCACTTCGTTTAGTCTTCGCTAATAAGTACTACAAATATTAGACTAATGGAACTGAGTTATCAATTTTGATGCTAAAACCTGTCAATGAGTCAAATGTTATTACACTTTTTAAAGCGGCCTTTTAACTATATACCCAAAATTGTCCAGCCTTCTTCGTCATCCTCCCAGAAGATTTCAGCAAGTGTCAAGTATAACAAAGTAATGATGTAAATTTCAACTCTGCAAAACTTATTCAATATACGCCATGATTAGGAATATAAGATTCAAGTATTATTCAAAATTTTCAAAGTAACCATATAGTAAAATCTTTGATATGTTGATTCATATCACCTTTGTGATGTATGTTGTGATCTTTTCACTTCGGCTATATCTTCGCTAATAAGTATAAGAAATATTATACCAAGAGAAAACTGAGTTATCAATCATGATGCTAAAAGCTGTCCAGAAGTCAAATATTATTACAGCTTTTAAAGCTGCCGTTGAACTGTCTACATAAAAACTGTGCAGCCTCCATCGTCATCCCTCTCAGATTTTTAAAAGCAAGTGTCAAGTATAACAAAGAAATGTTTTAAATTTTAACTCCGCAAGACTTTTAAATATACGCTATGATTTGCAATATAAGATTCAAACATTATTCAAAATTTTAAAAGTAGCATTATAGTAACTCTTTGATATGTTGTTGATTCATATCACTTTTGTGATTTAATGTTGTGATCTTTTCACTTCGTCTTAGTCTTCGCTAATAAGTACTACAAATATTAGACTAATGGAACTGAGTTATCAATTTTGATGCTAAAACCTGTCAATGAGTCAAATGTTATTACACTTTTTAAAGCGGCCTTTTAACTATATACCCAAAATTGTCCAGCCTTCTTCGTCATCCCTCCCAGAAGATTTCAGCAAGTGTCAAGTATAACAAAGTAATAATGTAAATTTCAACTCTGCAAAACTTATTCAATATACGCCATGATTAGGAATATAAGATTCAAGTATTATTCAAAATTTTCAAAGTAACCATATAGTAAAATCTTTGATATGTTGCTTCATATCACCTTTGTGATGTATGTTGTGATCTTTTCACTTCGGCTATATCTTCGCTAATAAGTATAAGAAATATTACACCAAGAGAAAACTGAGTTATCAATCATGATGCTAAAAGCTGTCCAGAAGTCAAATATTATTACAGCTTTTAAAGCTGCCGTTGAACTGTCTACATAAAAACTGTGTAGCTCCATCGTCATCCCTCTCAGAACATTTTTAAAAGCAAGTGTCAAGTATAACAAAGAAATGTTTTAAATTTTAAGTCCGCAAGACTTTTAAATATATGCTATGATTTGCAATATAAGATTGAAACATTATTCAAAATTCTAAAAGTAGCATTATAGTAACATCTTTGATATGTTGTTGATTCATATCACTTTTGTGATTTAATGTTGTGATCTTTTTACTTTGTCTCAGTCTTCGCTAATAAGTACTACAAATATTAGACTAATGAACTGAGTTATCAATTTTGATGCTAAAACCTGTCAATGAGTCAAATGTTATTACACTTTTTAAAGCGGCCTTTTAACTATTACCCAAAATTGTCCAGCCTCCTTCGTCATCCCTCCAGAAGATTTCAGCAAGTGTCAAGTATAACAAAGTAATGATGTAAATTTCAACTCTGCAAAACTTATTCAATATACGCCATGATTAGGAATATAAGATTCAAGTATTATTCAAAATTTTCAAACTAACCATATAGTAAAATCTTTGATATGTTGATTCATATCACCTTTGTGATGTATGTTGTGATCTTTTCACTTCGGCTATATCTTCGCTAATAAGTATAAGAAATATTACACCAAGAGAAAACTGAGTTATCAATCATGATGCTAAAAGCTGTCCAGAAGTGAAATATTATTACAGCTTTTAAAGCTGCCGTTGAACTGTCTACATAAAAACTGTGCAGCCTCCATCGTCATCCCTCTCAGAACATTTTTAAAAGCAAGTGTCAAGTATAACAAAGAAATGTTTTAAATTTTAAGTCCGCAAGACTTTTAAATATATGCTATGATTTGCAATATAAGATTCAAACATTATTCAAAATTTTAAAAGTAGCATTATAGTAACTTCTTTGATATGTTGTTGATTGATATCACTTTTGTGATTTAATGTTGTGATCTTTTCACTTCGTCTTAGTCTTCGCTAATAAGTACTACAAATATTAGACTAATGGAAATGAGTTATCAATTTTGATGCTAAAACCTGTCAATCAGTCAAATGTTATTACACTTTTTAAAACGGCCTTTTAACTATATACCCAAAATTGTCCAGCCTCCTTCGTCATCCCTCACAGAAGATTTCTGCAAGTGTCAAGTATAACAAAGTAATGATGTAAATTTCAACTCTGCAAAACTTATTCAATATACGCCATGATTAGGAATATAAGATTCAAGTATTATTCAAAATTTTCAAACTAACCATATAGTAAAATCTTTGATATGTTGATTCATATCACCTTTGTGATGTATGTTGTGATCTTTTCACTTCGGCTATATCTTCGCTAATAAGTATAAGAAATATTATACCAAGAGAAAATGAGTTATCAATCATGATGCTAAAAGCTGTCCAGAAGTCAAATATTATTACAGCTTTTAAAGCTGCCGTTGAACTGTCTACATAAAAACTGTGTAGCCTTTTTCGTCATCCCTCTCAGATGATTTTTAACAAGTGTCAAGTATAACAAAGAAATGTTTGAAATTTTAACTCCGCAAGACTTTTAAATATACGCTATGATTAGCAGTATAAGATTCAAACATTATTCAAAATTTTAAAAGTAGCATTATAGTAACATCTTTGATATGTTGTTGATTCATATATCACTTTTGTGATTTAATGTTGTGATCTTTTCACTTCGTCTCAGTCTTCGCTAATAAGGACTACAAATATTAGACTAATAGAACTGAGTTATCAATTTTGATGCTAAAACCTGTCAATGAGTCAAATGTTATTACACTTTTTAAAGCGGCCTTTTAACTATTCACCCAAAATTGTGCAGCGTCCTTTGTCATCCCTCCCAGAAGATTTTCAGCAAGTGTCCAGTATCACAAAGTAATGATGTAAATTTCAACTCTGCAAAACTTATTCAACATAATGTTGGGATCTTTTCACTTCGTCTTAGTCTTCGCTAATAATTAAGTACTACAAATATTACACTAATGGAACTGAGTTATCAATTTTTGTTGCTAAAACCTGTCAATGAGTCAAATGTTATTACACTTTTTAAAGCGGCCTTTTAACTATATACCCAAAATTGTCCAGCCTCCTCCGTCATCCCTCCCAGAAGATTTTCAGCAAGTGTCAAGTATAACAAAGTAATGATGTAAATTTCAACTCTGCAAAACTTATTCAATATACGCCATGATTAGGAGTATAAGATTCAAGTATTATTCAAAATTTTCAAAGTAACCATATAGTAAAATCTTTTATATGTTGATTCATATCACCTTTGTGATGTATGTTGTGATCTTTTCACTTCGACTATATCTTCGCTAATAAGTATAAGAAATATTACACCAAGAGAAAACTGAGTTATCAATCATGATGCTAAAAGCTGTCCAGAAGTCAAATATTATTACAGCTTTTAAAGCTGCCGTTGAACTGTCTACATAAAAACTGTGCAGCCTCCATCGTCATCCCTCTCAGAACATTTTTAAAAGCAAGTGTCAAGTGTAACAAAGAAATGTTTTAAATTTTAACTCTGCAAGACTTTTAAATATACGCTATGATTTGCAATATAAGATTCAAACATTATTCAAAATTTTAAAAGTAGCATTATAGTAACTTCTTTGATATGTTGTTGATTCATATCACTTTTGTGATTTAATGTTGTGATCTTTTCACTTCGTCTTAGTCTTTGCTAATAAGTACTACAAATATTAGACTAATGGAACTGAGTTATCAATTTTGATGCTAAAACCTGTCAATGAGTCAAATGTTATTACACTTTTTAAAGCGGCGTTTTAACTTATACCCAAAATTGTCCAGCGTTCTTCGTCATCCCTCCCAGAAGATTTCAGCAAGTGTCAAGTATAACAAAGTAATGATGTAAATTTCAACTCTGCAAAACTTATTCAATATACGCCATGATTAGGAATATAAGATTCAAGTATTATTCAAAATTTTCAAAGTAACCATATAGTAAAATCTTTGATATGTTGCTTCATATCAGTGTCAAGTGTAACAAAGAAATGTTTTAAATTTTAACTCCGCAAGACTTTTAAATATACACCATGATTAGCAATATAAGATTCAAACATTATTCAAAATTTTAAAAGTAGCATTATAGTAACATCTTTGATATGTTGTTGATTCATATCACTTTTGTGATTTAATGTTGTGATCTTTTCACTTCGTCTCAGTCTTCGCTAATAAGTACTACAAATATTAGACTAATGGAACTGAGTTATCAATTTTGATGCTAAAACCTGTCAATGAGTCAAATGTTATTACACTTTTTAAAGCGGCCTTTTAAATATTCACCCAAAATTATCCAGCCTCCTTTGTCATCCCTCCCAGAAGATTTTCAGCAAGTGTCCAGTATCACAAAGTAATGATGTAAATTTCAACTCTGCAAAACTTATTCAATATAATGTTGTGATCTTTTCACTTCGTCTTAGTCTTCGCTAATAAGTACTACAAATATTACACTAATGGAACTGAGTTATCAATTTTGATGCTAAAACCTGTCATGAGTCAAATGTTATTACACTTTTTAAAGCGGCCTTTTAACTATATACCCAAAATTGTCCAGCCTCCTCGTCATCCCTCCCAGAAGATTTTCAGCAAGTGTCAAGTATAACAAAGTAATGATGTAAATTTCAACTCTGCAAAACTTATTCAATATACGCCATGATTAGGAATATAAGATTCAAGTATTATTCAAAATTTTCAAAGTAACCATATAGTAAAATCTTTGATATGTTGCTTCATATCATCTTTGTGATGTATCTTGTGATCTTTTCACTTCGGCTATATCTTCGCTAATAAGTATAAGAAATATTACACCAAGAGAAAACTGAGTTATCAATCATGATGCTAAAACCTGTCCAGAAGTCAAATATTATTACAGCTTTTAAAGCTGCCGTTGAACTGTCTACATAAAAACTGTGCAGCTCCATCGTCATCCCTCTCAGAACATTTTTAAAAGCAAGTGTCAAGTGTAACAAAGAAATGTTTTAAATTTTAACTCCGCAAGACTTTTAAATATACGCTATGATTTGCAATATAAGATTCAAACATTATTCAAAATTTTAAAAGTAGCATTATAGTAACTTCTTTGATATGTTGTTGATTCATATCACTTTTGTGATTTAATGTTGTGATCTTTTCACTTCGTCTTAGTCTTCGCTAATAAGTACTACAAATATTAGACTAATGGAACTGAGTTATCAATTTTGATGCTAAAACCTGTCAATGAGTCAAATGTTATTACACTTTTTAAAGCGGCCTTTTAACTATATACCCAAAATTGTCCAGCGTTCTTCGTCATCCCTCCCAGAAGATTTCAGCAAGTGTCAAGTATAACAAAGTAATGATGTAAATTTCAACTCTGCAAAACTTATTCAATATACGCCATGATTAGGAATATAAGATTCAAGTATTATTCAAAATTTTCAAAGTAACCATATAGTAAAATCTTTGATATGTTGCTTCATATCACCTTTGTGATGTATGTTGTGATCTTTTCACTTCGGCTATATCTTCGCTAATAAGTATAAGAAATATTACACCAAGAGAAAACTGAGTTATCAATCATGATGCTAAAAGCTGTCCAGAAGTCAAATATTATTACAGCTTTTAAAGCTGCCGTTAAACTGTCTACATAAAAACTGTGCAGCCTCCATCGTCATCCCTCTCAGAACATTTTTAAAAGCAAGTGTCAAGTGTAACAAAGAAATGTTTTAAATTTTAACTCCGCAAGACTTTTAAATATACACCATGATTAGCAATATAAGATTCAAACATTATTCAAAATTTTAAAAGTAGCATTATAGTAACATCTTTGATATGTTGTTGATTCATATCACTTTTGTGATTTAATGTTGTGATCTTTTCACTTCGTCTCAGTCTTCGCTAATAAGTACTACAAATATTAGACTAATGGAACTGAGTTATCAATTTTGATGCTAAAACCTGTCAATGAGTCAAATGTTATTACACTTTTTAAAGCGGCCTTTTAACTATTCACCCAAAATTATCCAGCCTCCTTTGTCATCCCTCCCAGAAGATTTTCAGCAAGTGTCCAGTATCACAAAGTAATGATGTAAATTTCAACTCTGCAAAACTTATTCAATATAATGTTGTGATCTTTTCACTTCGTCTTAGTCTTCTCTAATAAGTACTACAAATATTACACTAATGGAACTGAGTTATCAATTTTGATGCTAAAACCTGTCAATGAGTCAAATGTTATTACACTTTTTAAAGCGGCCTTTTAACTATATACCCAAAATTGTCCAGCCTCCTTTGTCATCCCTCCCAGAAGATTTTCAGCATGTGTCAAGTATAACAAAATAATGATGTAAATTTCAACTCTGCAAAACTTATTCAATATACGCCATGATTAGGAGTATAAGATTCAAGTATTATTCAAAATTTTCAAAGTAACCATATAGTAAAATCTTTGATATGTTGATTCATATCACCTTTGTGATGTATGTTGTGATCTTTTCACTTCGACTATATCTTCGCTAATAAGTATAAGAAATATTACACCAAAGAAAACTGAGTTATCAATCATGATGCTAAAAGCTGTCCAGAAGTCAAATATTATTACAGCTTTTAAAGCTGCCGTTGAACTGTCTACATAAAAACTGTGCAGCCTCCATCGTCATCCCTCTCAGAACATTTTTAAAAGCAAGTGTCAAGTATAACAAAGAAATGTTTTAAATTTTAACTCTGCAAGACTTTTAAATATACGCTATGATTTGCAATATAAGATTCAAACATTATTCAAAATTTTAAAAGTAGCATTATAGTAACTTCTTTGATATGTTGTTGATTCATATCACTTTTGTGATTTAATGTTGTGATCTTTTCACTTCGTCTTAGTCTTCGCTAATAAGTACTACAAATATTAGACTAATGGAAATGAGTTATCAATTTTGATGCTAAAACCTGTCAATCAGTCAAATGTTATTACACTTTTTAAAACAGCCTTTTAACTATACCCAAAATTGTGAAGCCTCCTTCGTCATCCTCACAGAAGATTTCTGCAAGTGTCAAGTATAACAAAGTAATGATGTAAATTTCAACTCTGCAAAACTTATTCAATATACGCCATGATTAGGAATATAAGATTCAAGTATTATTCAAAATTTTCAAAGTAACCATATAGTAAAATCTTTGATATGTTGATTATATCACCTTTGTGATGTATGTTGTGATCTTTTCACTTCGGCTATATCTTCGCTAATAAGTATAAGAAATATTACACCAAGAGAAAACTGAGTTATCAATCATGATGCTAAAAGCTGTCCAGAAGTCAAATATTATTACAGCTTTTAAAGCTGCCGTTGAACTGTCTACATAAAAACTGTGTAGCTCCATCGTCATCCCTCTCAGAACATTTTTAAAAGCAAGTGTCAAGTATAACAAAGAAATGTTTTAAATTTTAAGTCCGCAAGACTTTTAAATATATGCTATGATTTGCAATATAAGATTCAAACATTATTCAAAATTTTAAAAGTAGCATTATAGTAACATCTTTGATATGTTGTTGATTCATATCACTTTTGTGATTTAATGTTGTGATCTTTTCACTTCGTCTCGTCTTCGCTAATAAGGACTACAAATATTAGACTAATGAACTGAGTTATCAATTTTGATGCTAAAACCTGTCAATGAGTCAAATGTTATTACACTTTTTAAAGCGGCCTTTTAACTATTCACCCAAAATTGTCCAGCCTCTTCGTCATCCCTCACAGAAGATTTCTGCAGTGTCAAGTATAACAAAGTAATGATGTAAATTTCAACTCTGCAAAACTTATTCAATATACGCCATGATTAGGAATATAAGATTCAAGTATTATTCAAAATTTTCAAACTAACCATATAGTAAAATCTTTGATATGTTGATTCATATCACCTTTGTGATGTATGTTGTGATCTTTTCACTTCGACTATATCTTCGCTAATAAGTATAAGAAATATTACACCAAGAGAAAACTGAGTTATCAATCATGATGCTAAAAGCTGTCCAGAAGTCAAAATATTATTACAGCTTTTAAAGCTGCCGTTGAACTGTCTACATAAAAACTGTGTAGCCTCCATCGTCATCCCTCTCAGAACATTTTTAAAACAAGTGTCAAGTATAACAAAGAAATGTTTTAAATTTTAAGTCCGCAAGACTTTTAAATATATGCTATGATTTCAATATAAGATTCAAACATTATTCAAATTTTAAAAGTAGCATTATAGTAACTCTTTGATATGTTGTTGATTCATATCACTTTTGTGATTTAATGTTGTGATCTTTTCACTTCGTCTTAGTCTTCGCTAATAAGTATACAAATATTAGACTAATGGAAATGAGTTATCAATTTTGATGCTAAAACCTGTCAATCAGTCAAATGTTATTACACTTTTTAAAACGACCTTTTAACTATATACCCAAAATTGTCAAGCCTCCTTCGTCATCCCTCACAGAAGATTTCTGCGAGTGTCAAGTATAACATAATGATGTAAATTTCAACTCTGCAAAACTTATTCAATATACGCCATGATTAGGAATATAAGATTCAAGTATTATTCAAAATTTTCAAACTAACCATATAGTAAAATCTTTGATATGTTGATTCATATCACCTTTGTGATGTATGTTGTGATCTTTTCACTTCGGCTATATCTTCGCTAATAAGTATAAGAAATATTATACCAAGAGAAAACTGAGTTATCAATCATGATGCTAAAAAGCTGTCCAGGAAGTCAAATATATATTACAGCTTTTAAAGCTGCCGTTGAACTGTCTACATAAAAACTGTGTAGCCTTTTCGTCATCCCTCTCAGATGATTTTTAACAAGTGTCAAGTATAACAAAGAAATGTTTGAAATTTTAACTCCGCAAGACTTTTAAATATACGCTATGATTAGCAGTATAAGATTCAAACATTATTCAAAATTTTAAAAGTAGCATTATAGTAACATCTTTGATATGTTGTTGATTCATATACTTTTGTGATTTAATGTTGTGATCTTTTCACTTCGTCTCAGTCTTCGCTAATAAGGACTACAAATATTAGACTAATAGAACTGAGTTATCAATTTTGATGCTAAAACCTGTCAATGAGTCAAATGTTATTACACTTTTTAAAGCGGCCTTTTAACTATTCACCCAAAATTGTGCAGCCTCCTTTGTCATCCCTCCCAGAAGATTTTCAGCAAGTGTCCAGTATCACAAAGTAATGATGTAAATTTCAACTCTGCAAAACTTATTCAACATAATGTTGTGATCTTTTCACTTCGTCTTAGTCTTCGCTAATAAATTAAGTACTACAAATATTACACTAATGGAACTGAGTTATCAATTTTGATGCTAAAACCTGTCAATGAGTCAAATGTTATTACACTTTTTAAAGCGGCCTTTTAACTATATACCCAAAATTGTCCAGCCTCCTCCGTCATCCCTCCCAGAAGATTTTCAGCAAGTGTCAAGTATAACAAAGTAATGATGTAAATTTCAACTCTGCAAAACTTATTCAATATACGCCATGATTAGGAGTATAAGATTCAAGTATTATTCAAAATTTTCAAAGTAACCATATAGTAAAATCTTTGATATGTTGATTCATATCACCTTTGTGATGTATGTTGTGATCTTTTCACTTCGACTATATCTTCGCTAATAAGTATAAGAAATATTACACCAAGAGAAAACTGAGTTATCAATCATGATGCTAAAAGCTGTCCAGAAGTCAAATATTATTACAGCTTTTAAAGCTGCCGTTGAACTGTCTACATAAAAACTGTGCAGCCTCCATCGTCATCCCTCTCAGAACATTTTTAAAAGCAAGTGTCAAGTGTAACAAAGAAATGTTTTAAATTTTAACTCTGCAAGACTTTTAAATATACGCTATGATTTGCAATATAAGATTCAAACATTATTCAAAATTTTAAAAGTAGCATTATAGTAACTTCTTTGATATGTTGTTGATTCATATCACTTTTGTGATTTAATGTTGTGATCTTTTCACTTCGTCTTAGTCTTTGCTAATAAGTACTACAAATATTAGACTAATGGAACTGAGTTATCAATTTTGATGCTAAAACCTGTCAATGAGTCAAATGTTATTACACTTTTTAAAGCGGCCTTTTAACTATATACCCAAAATTGTCCAGCGTTCTTCGTCATCCCTCCCAGAAGATTTCAGCAAGTGTCAAGTATAACAAAGTAATGATGTAAATTTCAACTCTGCAAAACTTATTCAATATACGCCATGATTAGGAATATAAGATTCAAGTATTATTCAAAATTTTCAAAGTAACCATATAGTAAAATCTTTGATATGTTGCTTCATATCACCTTTGTGATGTATGTTGTGATCTTTTCACTTCGGCTATATCTTCGCTAATAAGTATAAGAAATATTACACCAAGAGAAAACTGAGTTATCAATCATGATGCTAAAAGCTGTCCAGAAGTCAAATATTATTACAGCTTTTAAAGCTGCCGTTGAACTGTCTACATAAAAACTGTGCAGCCTCCATCGTCATCCCTCTCAGAACATTTTTAAAAGCAAGTGTCAAGTGTAACAAAGAAATGTTTTAAATTTTAACTCCGCAAGACTTTTAAATATACACCATGATTAGCAATATAAGATTCAAACATTATTCAAAATTTTAAAAGTAGCATTATAGTAACATCTTTGATATGTTGTTGATTCATATCACTTTTGTGATTTAATGTTGTGATCTTTTCACTTCGTCTCAGTCTTCGCTAATAAGTACTACAAATATTAGACTAATGGAACTGAGTTATCAATTTTGATGCTAAAACCTGTCAATGAGTCAAATGTTATTACACTTTTTAAAGCGGCCTTTTAACTATTCACCCAAAATTATCCAGCCTCCTTTGTCATCCCTCCCAGAAGATTTTCAGCAAGTGTCCAGTATCACAAAGTAATGATGTAAATTTCAACTCTGCAAAACTTATTCAATATAATGTTGTGATCTTTTCACTTCGTCTTAGTCTTCGCTAATAAGTACTACAAATATTACACTAATGGAACTGAGTTATCAATTTTGATGCTAAAACCTGTCAATGAGTCAAATGTTATTACACTTTTTAAAGCGGCCTTTTAACTATATACCCAAAATTGTCCAGCCTCTCGTCATCCCTCCCAGAAGATTTTCAGCAAGTGTCAAGTATAACAAAGTAATGATGTAAATTTCAACTCTGCAAAACTTATTCAATATACGCCATGATTAGGAATATAAGATTCAAGTATTATTCAAAATTTTCAAAGTAACCATATAGTAAAATCTTTGATATGTTGCTTCATATCACCTTTGTGATGTATGTTGTGATCTTTTCACTTCGGCTATATCTTCGCTAATAAGTATAAGAATATTACACCAAGAGAAAACTGAGTTATCAATCATGATGCTAAAACTGTCCAGAAGTCAAATATTATTACAGCTTTTAAAGCTGCCGTTGAACTGTCTACATAAAAACTGTGCAGCCTCCATCGTCATCCCTCTCAGAACATTTTTAAAAGCAAGTGTCAAGTGTAACAAAGAAATGTTTTAAATTTTAACTCTGCAAGACTTTTAAATATACGCTATGATTTGCAATATAAGATTCAAACATTATTCAAAATTTTAAAAGTAGCATTATAGTAACTTCTTTGATATGTTGTTGATTCATATCACTTTTGTGATTTAATGTTGTGATCTTTTCACTTCGTCTTAGTCTTCGCTAATAAGTACTACAAATATTAGACTAATGGAACTGAGTTATCAATTTTGATGCTAAAACCTGTCAATGAGTCAAATGTTATTACACTTTTTAAAGCGGCCTTTTAACTATATACCCAAAATTGTCCAGCCTTCTTCGTCATCCCTCCAGAAGATTTCAGCAAGTGTCAAGTATAACAAAGTAATGATGTAAATTTCAACTCTGCAAAACTTATTCAATATACGCCATGATTAGGAATATAAGATTCAAAGTATATTCAAAATTTTCAAAGTAACCATATAGTAAAATCTTTGATATGTTGCTTCATATCACCTTTGTGATGTATGTTGTGATCTTTTCACTTCGCGCTATATCTTCGCTAATAAGTATAAGAAATATTACACCAAGAGAAAACTGAGTTATCAATCATGATGCTAAAAGCTGTCCAGAAGTCAAATATTATTACAGCTTTTAAAGCTGCCGTTGAACTGTCTACATAAAAACTGTGCAGCCTCCATCGTCATCCCTCTCAGAACATTTTTAAAAGCAAGTGTCAAGTGTAACAAAGAAATGTTTTAAATTTTAACTCCGCAAGACTTTTAAATATACACCATGATTAGCAATATAAGATTCAAACATTATTCAAAATTTTAAAAGTAGCATTATAGTAACATCTTGATATGTTGTTGATTCATATCACTTTTGTGATTTAATGTTGTGATCTTTTCACTTCGTCTCAGTCTTCGCTAATAAGTACTACAAATATTAGACTAATGGAACTGAGTTATCAATTTTGATGCTAAAACCTGTCAATGAGTCAAATGTTATTACACTTTTTAAAGCGGCCTTTTAACTATTCACCCAAAATTATCCAGCCTCCTTTGTCATCCCTCCCAGAAGATTTTCAGCAAGTGTCCAGTATCACAAAGTAATGATGTAAATTTCAACTCTGCAAAACTTATTCAATATAATGTTGTGATCTTTTCACTTCGTCTTAGTCTTCGCTAATAAGTACTACAAATATTACACTAATGGAACTGAGTTATCAATTTTGATGCTAAAACCTGTCAATGAGTCAAATGTTATTACACTTTTTAAAGCGGCCTTTTAACTATATACCCAAAATTGTCCAGCCTCTTCGTCATCCCTCCCAGAAGATTTTCAGCAAGTGTCAAGTATAACAAAGTAATGATGTAAATTTCAACTCTGCAAAACTTATTCAATATACGCCATGATTAGGATTATAAGATTCAAGTATTATTCAAAATTTTCAAAGTAACCATATAGTAAAATCTTTGATATGTTGCTTCATATCACCTTTGTGATGTATGTTGTGATCTTTTCACTTCGGCTATATCTTCGCTAATAAGTATAAGAAATATTACACAAAGAGAAAACTGAGTTATCAATCATGATGCTAAAAGCTGTCCAGAAGTCAAATATTATTAGAGCTTTTAAAGCTGCCATTGAACTGTCTACATAAAAACTGTGCAGCCTCCATCGTCATCCCTCTCAGAACATTTTTAAAAGCAAGTGTCAAGTGTAACAAAGAAATGTTTTAAATTTTAACTCCGCAAGACTTTTAAATATACACCATGATTAGCAATATAAGATTCAAACATTATTCAAAATTTTAAAAGTAGCATTATAGTAACATCTTTGATATGTTGTTGATTCATATCACTTTTGTGATTTAATGTTGTGATCTTTTCACTTCGTCTCAGTCTTCGCTAATAAGTACTACAAATATTAGACTAATGGAACTGAGTTATCAATTTTGATGCTAAAACCTGTCAATGAGTCAAATGTTATTACACTTTTTAAAGCGGCCTTTTAACTATTCACCCAAAATTATCCAGCCTCCTTTGTCATCCCTCCCAGAAGATTTTCAGCAAGTGTCCAGTATCACAAAGTAATGATGTAAATTTCAACTCTGCAAAACTTATTCAATATAATGTTGTGATCTTTTCACTTCGTCTTAGTCTTCGCTAATAAGTACTACAAATATTAGACTAATGGAACTGAGTTATCAATTTTGATGCTAAAACCTGTCAATGAGTCAAATGTTATTACACTTTTTAAAGCGGCCTTTTAACGATATACCCAAAATTGTCCAGCGTTCTTCGTCATCCCTCCCAGAAGATTTCAGCAAGTGTCAAGTATAACAAAGTAATGATGTAAATTTCAACTCTGCAAAACTTATTCAATATACGCCATGATTAGGATATAAGATTCAAGTATTATTCAAAATTTTCAAAGTAACCATATAGTAAAATCTTTGATATGTTGCTTCATATCACCTTTTGATGTATGTTGTGATCTTTTCACTTCGGCTATATCTTCGCTAATAAGTATAAGAAATATTACACCAAGAGAAAACTGAGTTATCAATCATGATGCTAAAAGCTGTCCAGAAGTCAAATATTATTACAGCTTTTAAAGCTGCCGTTGAACTGTCTACATAAAAACTGTGCAGCCTCCATCGTCATCCCTCTCAGAACATTTTTTAAAAGCACAAGTGTCAAGTGTAACAAAGAAATGTTTTAAATTTTAACTCCGCAAGACTTTTAAATATACGATGATTAGCAATATAAGATTCAAACATTATTCAAAATTTTAAAAGTAGCATTATAGTAACATCTTTGATATGTTGTTGATTCATATCACTTTTGTGATTTAATGTTGTGATCTTTTCACTTCGTCTCAGTCTTCGCTAATAAGTACTACAAATATTAGACTAATGGAACTGAGTTATCAATTTTGATGCTAAACCTGTCAATGAGTCAAATGTTATTACACTTTTTAAAGCGGCCTTTTAACTATTCACCCAAAATTATCCAGCCTCCTTTGTCATCCCTCCCAGAAGATTTTCAGCAAGTGTCCAGTATCACAAAGTAATGATGTAAATTTCAACTCTGCAAAACTTATTCAATATAATGTTGTGATCTTTTCACTTCGTCTTAGTCTTCGCTAATAAGTACTACAAATATTACACTAATGGAACTGAGTTATCAATTTTGATGCTAAAACCTGTCAATGAGTCAAATGTTATTACACTTTTTAAAGCGGCCTTTTAACTATATACCCAAAATTGTCCAGCCTCCTCGTCATCCCTCCCAGAAGATTTTCAGCAAGTGTCAAGTATAACAAAGTAATGATGTAAATTTCAACTCTGCAAAACTTATTCAATATACGCCATGATTAGGATATAAGATTCAAGTATTATTCAAAATTTTCAAAGTAACCATATAGTAAAATCTTTGATATGTTGATTCATATCACCTTTGTGATGTATGTTGTGATCTTTTCACTTCGACTATATCTTCGCTAATAAGTATAAGAAATATTACACCAAGAGAAAACTGAGTTATCAATCATGATGCTAAAAGCTGTCCAGAAGTCAAATATTATTACAGCTTTTAAAGCTGCCGTTGAACTGTCTACATAAAAACTGTGCAGCCTCCATCGTCATCCCTCTCAGAACATTTTTAAAAGCAAGTGTCAAGTGTAACAAAGAAATGTTTTAAATTTTAACTCTGCAAGACTTTTAAATATACGCTATGATTTGCAATATAAGATTCAAACATTATTCAAAATTTTAAAAGTAGCATTATAGTAACTTCTTTGATATGTTGTTGATTCATATCACTTTTGTGATTTAATGTTGTGATCTTTTCATGTTCGTCTTTAGCTCTTCGCTAATAAGTACTACAAATATTAGACTAATGGAAATGAGTTATCAATTTTGATGCTAAAACCCTTCAATCAGTCAAGTGTTATTACACTTTTTAAAACAGCCTTTTAACTATAAACCCAAAATTGTGAAGCCTTTTTCGTCATCCCTCACAGAAGATTTCTGCAAGTGTCAAGTATAACAAAGTAATGATGTAAATTTCAACTCTGCAAAACTTATTCAATATATGCCATGATTAGGAATATAAGATTCAAGTATTATTCAAAATTTTCAAACTAAACCATATAGTAAAATCTTTGATATGTTGATTCATATCACCTTTGTGATGTATGTTGTGATCTTTTCACTTCTGCTATATCTTCGCTAATAAGTATAAGAAATATTATACCAAGAGAAAACTGAGTTATCAATCATGATGCTAAAAGCTGTCCAGAAGTCAAATATTATTACAGCTTTTAAAGCTGCCGTTGAACTGTCTACATAAAAACTGTGTAGCCTCCTTCGTCATCTCTCTCATGATTTTAAAAGCAAGTGTCAAGTATAACAAAGAAATGTTTGAAATTTTAACTCCGCAAGACTTTTAAATATACGCTATGATTAGCAGTATAAGATTCAAACATTATTCAAAATTTTAAAAGTAGCATTATAGTAACATCTTTGATACGTTGTTGATTCATATATCACTTTTGTGATTTAATGTTGTGATCTTTTCTCTTCGTCTTAGTCTTCGCTAATAAGTACTACAAATATTAGACTAATGGAACTGAGTTATCAATTTTGATGCTAAAACCTGTCAATGAGTCAAATGTTATTACACTTTTTAAAGCGGCCTTTTAACTATATACCCAAAATTGTCCAGCGTTCTTCGTCATACCTCCCAGAAGATTTCAGCAAGTGTCAAGTATAACAAAGTAATGATGTAAATTTCAACTCTGCAAAACTTATTCAATATACGCCATGATTAGGAATATAAGATTCAAGTATTATTAAAATTTTCAAACTAACCATATAGTAAAATCTTTGATATGTTGATTCATATCACCTTTGTGATGTATGTTGTGATCTTTTCACTTCTGCTATATCTTCGCTAATAAGTATAAGAAATATTACCAAGAGAAAACTGAGTTATCAATCATGATGCTAAAAGCTGTCCAGAAGTAAAATATTATTACAGCTTTTAAAGCTGCCGTTGAACTGTCTACATATAAACTGTGTAGCCTCCTTCGTCATCCCTCTCAGGTGATTTTTAGCAAGTGTCAAGTATAACAAAGAAATGTTTGAAATTTTAACTCCGCAAGACTTTTAAATATACGCTATGATTAGCAGTATAAGATTCAACATTATTCAAAATTTTAAAAGTAGCATTATAGTAACATCTTTGATACGTTGTTGATTCATATATCACTTTTGTGATTTAATGTTGTGATCTTTTCACTTCGTCTCAGTCTTCGCTAATAAGGACTACAAATATTAGACTAATAGAACTGAGTTATCAAATTTGATGCTAAAACCTGTCAATGAGTCAAATGTTATTACACTTTTTAAAGCGGCCTTTTAACTATTCACCCAAAATTGTCCAGCCTCCTTTGTCATCCCTTCCAGAAGATTTTCAGCAAGTGTCCAGTATCGCAAAGTAATGATGTAAATTTCACCTCTGCAAAACTTATTCAATATAATGTTGTGATCTTTTCACTTCGTCTTAGTCTTCTCTAATAAGTACTACAAATATTACACTAATGGAACTGAGTTATCAATTTTGATGCTAAAACCTGTCAATGAGTCAAATGTTATTACCCTTTTTAAAGCGGCCTTTTAACTATATACCCAAAATTGTCCAGCCTCCTCCGTCATCCCTCCCAGAAGATTTTCAGCAAGTGTCAAGTATAACAAAGTAATGATGTAAATTTCAACTCTGCAAAACTTATTCAATATACGCCATGATTAGGAGTATAAGATTCAAGTATTATTCAAAATTTTCAAAGTAACCATATAGTAAAATCTTTGATATGTTGATTCATATCACCTTTGTGATGTATGTTGTGATCTTTTCACTTCGACTATATCTTCGCTAATAAGTATAAGAAATATTACACCAAGAGAAAACTGAGTTATCAATCATGATGCTAAAACCTGTCCAGAAGTCAAATATTATTACAGCTTTTAAAGCTGCCGTTGAACTGTCTACATAAAAACTGTGCAGCTTCCATCGTCATCCCTCTCAGAACATTTTTAAAAGCAAGTGTCAAGTGTAACAAAGAAATGTTTTAAATTTTAACTCTGCAAGACTTTTAAATATACGCTATGATTTGCAATATAAGATTCAAACATTATTCAAAATTTTAAAAGTAGCATTATAGTAACTTCTTTGATATGTTGTTGATTCATATCACTTTTGTGATTTAATGTTGTGATCTTTTCACTTCGTCTCAGTCTTCGCTAATAAGTACTACAAATATTAGACTAATGGAACTGAGTTATCAATTTTGATGCTAAAACCTGTCAATGAGTCAAATGTTATTACACTTTTTAAAGCGGCCTTTTAACTATTCACCCAAAATTATCCAGCCTCCTTTGTCATCCCTCCAGAAGATTTTCAGCAAGTGTCCAGTATCACAAAGTAATGATGTACATTTCAACTCTGCAAAACTTATTCAATATAATGTTGTGATCTTTTCACTTCGTCTTAGTCTTCGCTAATAAGTACTACAAATATTACACTAATGGAACTGAGTTATCAATTTTGATGCTAAAACCTGTCAATGAGTCAAATGTTATTACACTTTTTAAAGCGGCCTTTTAACTATATACCCAAAATTGTCCAGCCTCCTTCGTCATCCCTCCCAGAAGATTTTCAGCAAGTGTCAAGTATAACAAAGTAATGATGTAAATTTCAACTCTGCAAAACTTATTCAATATACGCCATGATTAGGAGTATAAGATTCAAGTATTATTCAAAATTTTCAAAGTAACCATATAGTAAAATCTTTGATATGTTGCTTCATATCACCTTTGTGATGTATGTTGTGATCTTTTCACTTCGGCTATATCTTCGCTAATAAGTATAAGAAATATTACACCAAGAGAAAACTGAGTTATCAATCATGATGCTAAAAGCTGTCCAGAAGTCAAATATTATTACAGCTTTTAAAGCTGCCGTTGAACTGTCTACATAAAAACTGTGCAGCCTCCATCGTCATCCCTCTCAGAACATTTTTAAAAGCAAGTGCAAGTGTAACAAAGAAATGTTTTAAATTTTAACTCCGCAAGACTTTTAAATATACACATGATTAGCAATATAAGATTCAAACATTATTCAAAATTTTAAAAGTAGCATTATAGTAACATCTTTGATATGTTGTTGATTCATATCACTTTTGTGATTTAATGTTGTGATCTTTCACTTCGTCTCAGTCTTCGCTAATAAGTACTACAAATATTAGACTAATGGAACTGAGTTATCAATTTTGATGCTAAAACCTGTCAATGAGTCAAATGTTATTACACTTTTTAAAGCGGCCTTTTAACTATTCACCCAAAATTATCCAGCCTCCTTTGTCATCCCTCCCAGAAGATTTTCAGCAAGTGTCCAGTATCACAAAGTAATGATGTAAATTTCAACTTTGCAAAACTTATTGAATATAATGTTGTGATCTTTTCACTTCGTCTTAGTCTTCGCTAATAAGTACTACAAATATTACACTAATGGAACTGAGTTATCAATTTTGATGCTAAAACCTGTCAATGAGTCAAATGTTATTACCCTTTTTAAAGCGGCCTTTTAACTATATACCCAAAATTGTCCAGCCTCCTCCGTCATCCCTCCCAGAAGATTTTCAGCAAGTGTCAAGTATAACAAAGTAATGATGTAAATTTCAACTCTGCAAAACTTATTCAATATACGCCATGATTAGGAGTATAAGATTCAAGTATTATTCAAAATTTTCAAAGTAACCATATAGTAAAATCTTTGATATGTTGATTCATATCACCTTTGTGATGTATGTTGTGATCTTTTCACTTCGACTATATCTTCGCTAATAAGTATAAGAAATATTACACCAAGAGAAAACTGAGTTATCAATCATGATGCTAAAACCTGTCCAGAAGTCAAATATTATTACAGCTTTTAAAGCTGCCGTTGAACTGTCTACATAAAAACTGTGCAGCTTCCATCGTCATCCCTCAGAACATTTTTAAAAGCAAGTGTCAAGTGTAACAAAGAAATGTTTTAAATTTTAACTCTGCAAGACTTTTAAATATACGCTATGATTTGCAATATAAGATTCAAACATTATTCAAAATTTTAAAAGTAGCATTATAGTAACTTCTTTGATATGTTGTTGATTCATATCACTTTTGTGATTTAATGTTGTGATCTTTTCACTTCGTCTCAGTCTTCGCTAATAAGTACTACAAATATTAGACTAATGGAACTGAGTTATCAATTTTGATGCTAAAACCTGTCAATGAGTCAAATGTTATTACACTTTTTAAAGCGGCCTTTTAACTATTCACCCAAAATTATCCAGCCTCCTTTGTCATCCCTCCCAGAAGATTTTCAGCAAGTGTCCAGTATCACAAAGTAATGATGTACATTCAACTCTGCAAAACTTATTCAATATAATGTTGTGATCTTTTCACTTCGTCTTAGTCTTCGCTGAATAAGTACTACAAATATTACACTAATGGAACTGAGTTATCAATTTTGATGCTAAAACCTGTCAATGAGTCAAATGTTATTACACTTTTTAAAGCGGCCTTTTAACTATATACCCAAAATTGTCCAGCCTCCTTCGTCATCCCTCCCAGAAGATTTTCAGCAAGTGTCAAGTATAACAAAGTAATGATGTAAATTTCAACTCTGCAAAACTTATTCAATATACGCCATGATTAGGAGTATAAGATTCAAGTATTATTCAAAATTTTCAAAGTAACCATATAGTAAAATCTTTGATATGTTGCATATCACCTTTGTGATGTATGTTGTGATCTTTTCACTTCGGCTATATCTTCGCTAATAAGTATAAGAAATATTACACCAAGAGAAAACTGAGTTATCAATCATGATGCTAAAAGCTGTCCAGAAGTCAAATATTATTACAGCTTTTAAAGCTGCCGTTGAACTGTCTACATAAAAACTGTGCAGCCTCCATCGTCATCCCTCTCAGAACATTTTTAAAAGCAAGTGTCAAGTGTAACAAAGAAATGTTTTAAATTTTAACTCCGCAAGACTTTTAAATATACACCATGATTAGCAATATAAGATTCAAACATTATTCAAAATTTTAAAAGTAGCATTATAGTAACATCTTTGATATGTTGTTGATTCATATCACTTTTGTGATTTAATGTTGTGATCTTTTCACTTCGTCTCAGTCTTCGCTAATAAGTACTACAAATATTAGACTAATGGAACTGAGTTATCAATTTTGATGCTAAAACCTGTCAATGAGTCAAATGTTATTACACTTTTTAAAGCGGCCTTTTAACTATCACCCAAAATTATCCAGCCTCCTTTGTCATCCCTCCCAGAAGATTTTCAGCAAGTGTCCAGTATCACAAAGTAATGATGTAAATTTCAACTCTGCAAAACTTATTCAATATAATGTTGTGATCTTTTCACTTCGTCTTAGTCTTCGCTAATAAGTACTACAAATATTACACTAATGGAACTGAGTTATCAATTTTGATGCTAAAACCTGTCGATGAGTCAAATGTTATTACACTTTTTAAAGCGGCCTTTTAACTATATACCCAAAATTGTCCAGCCTCCTCCGTCATCCCTCCCAGAAGATTTTCAGCAAGTGTCAAGTATAACAAAGTAATGATGTAAATTTCAACTCTGCAAAACTTATTCAATATACGCCATGATTAGGAATATAAGATTCAAGTATTATTCAAAATTTTCAAAGTAACCATATAGTAAAATCTTTGATATGTTGCTTCATATCATCTTTGTGATGTATCTTGTGATCTTTTCACTTCGGCTATATCTTCGCTAATAAGTATAAGAAATATTACACCAAGAGAAAACTGAGTTATCAATCATGATGCTAAAACCTGTCCAAAAGTCAAATATTATTACAGCTTTTAAAGCTGCCGTTGAACTGTCTACATAAAAACTGTGCAGCTTCCATCGTCATCCTCTCAGAACATTTTTAAAAGCAAGTGTCAAGTGTAACAAAGAAATGTTTTAAATTTTAACTCTGCAAGACTTTTAAATATACGCTATGATTTGCAAT
The DNA here is from genome assembly GCF_004324835.1 of Dendronephthya gigantea. NCBI lineage: Eukaryota > Metazoa > Cnidaria > Anthozoa > Malacalcyonacea > Nephtheidae > Dendronephthya > Dendronephthya gigantea. Next base: position 146,139 of record NW_021163239.1, on the reverse strand, counting down.
ATAAGATTCAAACATTATTCAAAATTTTAAAAGTAGCATTATAGTAACTTCTTTGATATGTTGTTGATTCATATCACTTTTGTGATTTAATGTTGTGATCTTTTCACTTCGTCTTAGTCTTCGCTAATAAGTACTACAAATATTAGACTAATGGAACTGAGTTATCAATTTTGATGCTAAAACCTGTCAATGAGTCAAATGTTATTACACTTTTTAAAGCGGCCTTTTAACTATATACCCAAAATTGTCCAGCGTTCTTCGTCATCCCTCCCAGAAGATTTCAGCAAGTGTCAAGTATAACAAAGTAATGATGTAAATTTCAACTCTGCAAAACTTATTCAATATACGCCATGATTAGGAATATAAGATTCAAGTATTATTCAAAATTTCAAAGTAACCATATAGTAAAATCTTTGATATGTTGCTTCATATCACCTTTGTGATGTATGTTGTGATCTTTTCACTTCGGCTATATCTTCGCTAATAAGTATAAGAAATATTACACCAAGAGAAAACTGAGTTATCAATCATGATGCTAAAAGCTGTCCAGAAGTCAAATATTATTACAGCTTTTAAAGCTGCCGTTGAACTGTCTACATAAAAACTGTGCAGCCTCCTTTGTCATCCCTCCCAGAAGATTTTCAGCAAGTGTCCAGTATCACAAAGTAATGATGTAAATTTCAACTCTGCAAAACTTATTCAATATAATGTTGTGATCTTTTCACTTCGTCTTAGTCTTCGCTAATAAGTACTACAAATATTACACTAATGGAACTGAGTTATCAATTTTGATGCTAAAACCTGTCAATGAGTCAAATGTTATTACACTTTTTAAAGCGGCCTTTTAACTATATACCCAAAATTGTCCAGCCTCCTTCGTCATCCCTCCCAGAAGATTTTCAGCAAGTGTCAAGTATAACAAAGTAATGATGTAAATTTCGACTCTGCAAAACTTATTCAATATACGCCATGATTAGGAGTATAAGATTCAAGTATTATTCAAAATTTTCAAAGTAACCATATAGTAAAATCTTTGATATGTTGATTCATATCACCTTTGTGATGTATGTTGTGATCTTTTCACTTCGACTATATCTTCGCTAATAAGTATGAAATATTACACCAAGAGAAAACTGAGTTATCAATCATGATGCTAAAAGCTGTCCAGAAGTCAAATATTATTACAGCTTTTAAAGCTGCCGTTGAACTGTCTACATAAAAACTGTGCAGCCTCCATCGTCATCCCTCTCAGAACATTTTTAAAAGCAAGTGTCAAGTGTAACAAAGAAATGTTTAAATTTTAACTCTGCAAGACTTTTAAATATACGCTATGATTTGCAATATAAGATTCAAACATTATTCAAAATTTTAAAAGTAGCATTATAGTAACTTCTTTGATATGTTGTTGATTCATATCACTTTTGTGATTTAATGTTGTGATCTTTTCACTTCGTCTTAGTCTTCGCTAATAAGTACTACAAATATTAGACTAATGGAAATGAGTTATCAATTTTGATGCTAAAACCTTCAATCAGTCAAGTGTTATTACACTTTTTAAAACAGCCTTTTAACTATAAACCCAAAATTGTGAAGCCTTTTTCGTCATCCCTCACAGAAGATTTCTGCAAGTGTCAAGTATAACAAAGTAATGATGTAAATTTCAACTCTGCAAAACTTATTCAATATATGCCATGATTAGGAATATAAGATTCAAGTATTATTCAAAATTTTCAAAGTAACCATATAGTAAAATCTTTGATATGTTGATTAATCACCTTTGTGATGTATGTTGTGATCTTTTCACTTCGACTATATCTTCGCTAATAAGTATAAGAAATATTACACCAAGAGAAAACTGTTATCAATCATGATGCTAAAACCTGGCCAGAAGTCAAATATTATTACAGCTTTTAAAGCTGCCGTTGAACTGTCTACATAAAAACTGTGCAGCCTCCATCGTCATCTCTCTCAGAACTTTTTAAAAGCAAGTGTCAAGTGTAACAAAGAAATGTTTTAAATTTTAACTCTGCAAAACTTTTAAATATACGCTATGATTTGCAATATAAGATTCAAACATTATTTAAAATTTTAAAAGTAGCATTATAGTAACTTCTTTGATATGTTGTTGATTCATATCACTTTTGTGATTTAATGTTGTGATCTTTTCACTTCGTTTTAGTCTTCGCTAATAAGTACTACAAATATTAGACTAATGGAACTGAGTTATCAATTTTGATGCTAAAACCTGTCAATGAGTCAAATGTTATTACACTTTTTAAAGCGGCCTTTTAACTATATACCCAAAATTGTCCAGCCTTCTTCGTCATCCTCCCAGAAGATTTCAGCAAGTGTCAAGTATAACAAAGTAATGATGTAAATTTCAACTCTGCAAAACTTATTCAATATACGCCATGATTAGGAATATAAGATTCAAGTATTATTCAAAATTTTCAAAGTAACCATATAGTAAAATCTTTGATATGTTGATTCATATCACCTTTGTGATGTATGTTGTGATCTTTTCACTTCGACTATATCTTCGCTAATAAGTATAAGAAATATTACACCAAGAGAAAACTGAGTTATCAATCATGATGCTAAAAGCTGTCCAGAAGTCAAATATTATTACAGCTTTTAAAGCTGCCGTTGAACTGTCTACATAAAAACTGTGCAGCCTCCATCGTCATCCCTCTCAGGAACATTTTTAAAAGCAAGTGTCAAGTGTAACAAAGAAATGTTTTAAATTTTAACTCTGCAAGACTTTTAAATATACGCTATGATTTGCAATATAAGATTCAAACATTATTCAAAATTTTAAAAGTAGCATTATAGTAACTTCTTTGATATGTTGTTGATTCATATCACTTTTGTGATTTAATGTTGTGATCTTTTCACTTCGTCTTAGTCTTCGCTAATAAGTACTACAAATATTAGACTAATGGAAATGAGTTATCAATTTTGATGCTAAAACCCTTCAATCAGTCAAGTGTTATTACACTTTTTAAAACAGCCTTTTAACTATAACCCAAAATTGTGAAGCCTTTTTCGTCATCCCTCACAGAAGATTTCTGCAAGTGTCAAGTATAACAAAGTAATGATGTAAATTTCAACTCTGCAAAACTTATTCAATATATGCCATGATTAGGAATATAAGATTCAAGTATTATTCAAAATTTTCAAAGTAACCATATAGTAAAATCTTTGATATGTTGATTAAAATCACCTTTGTGATGTATGTTGTGATCTTTTCACTTCGACTATATCTTCGCTAATAAGTATAAGAAATATTACACCAAGAGAAAACTGTGTTATCAATCATGATGCTAAAACCTGGCCAGAAGTCAAATATTATTACAGCTTTTAAAGCTGCCGTTGAACTGTCTACATAAAAACTGTGCAGCCTCCATCGTCATCTCTCTCAGAACATTTTTAAAAGCAAGTGTCAAGTGTAACAAAGAAATGTTTTAAATTTTAACTCTGCAAAACTTTTAAATATACGCTATGATTTGCAATATAAGATTCAAACATTATTTAAAATTTTAAAAGTAGCATTATAGTAACTTCTTTGATATGTTGTTGATTCATATCACTTTTGTGATTTAATGTTGTGATCTTTTCACTTCGTTTTAGTCTTCGCTAATAAGTACTACAAATATTAGACTAATGGAACTGAGTTATCAATTTTGATGCTAAAACCTGTCAATGAGTCAAATGTTATTACACTTTTTAAAGCGGCCTTTTAACTATATACCCAAAATTGTCCAGCGTTCTTCGTCATACCTCCCAGAAGATTTCAGCAAGTGTCAAGTATAACAAAGTAATGATGTAAATTTCAACTCTGCAAAACTTATTCAATATACGCCATGATTAGGAATATAAGATTCAAGTATTATTCAAAATTTTCAAACTAACCATATAGTAAAATCTTTGATATGTTGATTCATATCACCTTTGTGATGTATGTTGTGATCTTTTCACTTCTGCTATATCTTCGCTAATAAGTATAAGAAATATATACCAAGAGAAAACTGAGTTATCAATCATGATGCTAAAAGCTGTCCAGAAGTCAAATATTATTACAGCTTTTAAAGCTGCCGTTGAACTGTCTACATAAAAACTGTGTAGCCTCCTTCGTCATCCCTCTCAGGTGATTTTTAGCAAGTGTCAAGTAACAAAGAAATGTTTGAAATTTTAACTCCGCAAGACTTTTAAATATACGCTATGATTAGCAGTATAAGATTCAAACATTATTCAAAATTTTAAAAGTAGCATTATAGTAACATCTTTGATATGTTGTTGATTCATATCACTTTTGTGATTTAATGTTGTGATCTTTTCACTTCGTCTCAGTCTTCGCTAATAAGTACTACAAATATTAGACTAATGGAACTGAGTTATCAATTTTGATGCTAAAACCTGTCAATGAGTCAAATGTTATTACACTTTTTAAAGCGGCCTTTTAACTATTCACCCAAAATTATCCAGCCTCCTTTGTCATCCCTCCCAGAAGATTTTCAGCAAGTGTCCAGTATCACAAAGTAATGATGTAAATTTCAACTCTGCAAAACTTATTCAATATAATGTTGTGATCTTTTCACTTCGTCTTAGTCTTCGCTAATAAGTACTACAAATATTACACTAATGGAACTGAGTTATCAATTTTGATGCTAAAACCTGTCAATGAGTCAAATGTTATTACACTTTTTAAAGCGGCCTTTTAACTATATACCCAAAATTGTCCAGCCTCCTTCGTCATCCCTCCCAGAAGATTTTCAGCAAGTGTCAAGTATAACAAAGTAATGATGTAAATTTCAACTCTGCAAAACTTATTCAATATACGCCATGATTAGGAGTATAAGATTCAAGTATTATTCAAAATTTTCAAAGTAACCATATAGTAAAATCTTTGATATGTTGATTCATATCACCTTTGTGATGTATGTTGTGATCTTTTCACTTCGACTATATCTTCGCTAATAAGTATAAGAAATATTACACCAAGAGAAAACTGAGTTATCAATCATGATGCTAAAAGCTGTCCAGAAGTCAAATATTATTACAGCTTTTAAAGCTGCCGTTGAACTGTCTACATAAAAACTGTGCAGCCTCCATCGTCATCCCTCTCAGAACATTTTTAAAAGCAAGTGTCAAGTGTAACAAAGAAATGTTTTAAATTTTAACTCTGCAAGACTTTTAAATATACGCTATGATTTGCAATATAAGATTCAAACATTATTCAAAATTTTAAAAGTAGCATTATAGTAACTTCTTTGATATGTTGTTGATTCATATCACTTTTGTGATTTAATGTTGTGATCTTTTCACTTCGTCTTAGTCTTCGCTAATAAGTACTACAAATATTAGACTAATGGAATGAGTTATCAATTTTGATGCTAAAACCTGTCAATCAGTCAATGTTATTACACTTTTTAAACGGCCTTTTAACTATATACCCAAAATTGTCCAGCCTTTTCGTCATCCCTCCAGAAGATTTCAGCAAGTGTCAAGTATAACAAAGTAATGATGTAAATTTCAACTCTGCAAAACTTATTCAATATACGCCATGATTAGGAATATAAGATTCAAGTATTATTCAAAATTTTCAAAGTAACCATATAGTAAAATCTTTGATATGTTGATTCATATCACCTTTGTGATGTATGTTGTGATCTTTTCACTTCGCTATATCTTCGCTAATAAGTATAAGAAATATTACACCAAGAGAAAACTGAGTTATCAATCATGATGCTAAAAGCTGTCCAGAAGTCAAATATTATTACAGCTTTTAAAGCTGCCGTTGAACTGTCTACATAAAAACTGTGCAGCCTCCATCGTCATCCCTCTCAGAACATTTTTAAAAGCAAGTGTCAAGTGTAACAAAGAAATGTTTTAAATTTTAACTCCGCAAGACTTTTAAATATACGCTATGATTAGCAATATAAGATTCAAACATTATTCAAAATTTTAAAAGTAGCATTATAGTAACATCTTTGATATGTTGTTGATTCTATATCACTTTTGTGATTTAATGTTGTGATCTTTTCACTTCGTCTCAGTCTTCGCTAATAAGACTACAAATATTAGACTAATAGAACTGAGTTATCAATTTTGATGCTAAAACCTGTCAATGAGTCAAATGTTATTACACTTTTTAAAGCGGCCTTTTAACTATTCACCCAAAATTGTCCAGCCTCCTTTGTCATCCTCCCAGAAGATTTTCAGCAAGTGTCCAGTATCACAAAGTAATGATGTAAATTTCAACTCTGCAAAACTTATTCAATATAATGTTGTGATCTTTTCACTTCGTCTTAGTCTTCGCTAATAAGTACTACAAATATTACACTAATGAACTGAGTTATCAATTTTGATGCTAAAACCTGTCAATGAGTCAAATGTTATTACACTTTTTAAAGCGGCCTTTTAACTATATACCCAAAATTGTCCAGCCTTCTTCGTCATCCCTCCCAGAAGATTTTCAGCAAGTGTCAAGTATAACAAAGTAATGATGTAAATTTCAACTCTGCAAAACTTATTCAATATACGCCATGATTAGGAGTATAAGATTCAAGTATTATTCAAAATTTTCAAAGTAACCATATAGTAAAATCTTTGATATGTTGATTCATATCACCTTTGTGATGTATGTTGTGATCTTTTCACTTCGACTATATCTTCGCTAATAAGTATAAGAAATATTACACCAAGAGAAAACTGAGTTATCAATCATGATGCTAAAAGCTGTCCAGAAGTCAAATATTATTACAGCTTTTAAAGCTGCCGTTGAACTGTCTACATAAAAACTGTGCAGCCTCCATCGTCATCCCTCTCAGAACATTTTTAAAAGCAAGTGTCAAGTGTAACAAAGAAATGTTTTAAATTTTAACTCTGCAAGACTTTTAAATATACGCTATGATTGCATATAAGATTCAAACATTATTCAAAATTTTAAAAGTAGCATTATAGTAACATCTTTGATATGTTGTTGATTCATATCACTTTTGTGATTTAATGTTGTGATCTTTTCACTTCGTCTCAGTCTTCGCTAATAAGTACTACAAATATTAGACTAATGGAACTGAGTTATCAATTTTGATGCTAAAACCTGTCAATGAGTCAAATGTTATTACACTTTTTAAAGCGGCCTTTTAACTATATACCCAAAATTGTCCAGCCTTCTTCGTCATCCCTCCCAGAAGATTTCAGCAAGTGTCAAGTATAACAAAGTAATGATGTAAATTTCAACTCTGCAAAACTTATTCAATATACGCCATGATTAGGAATATAAGATTGAAGTATTATTCAAAATTTTCAAAGTAACCATATAGTAAAATCTTTGATATGTTGATTCATATCACCTTTGTGATGTATGTTGTGATCTTTTCACTTCATCTATATCTTCGCTAATAAGTATAAGAAATATTACACCAAGAGAAAACTGAGTTATCAATCGATGCTAAAACCTGTCAGAAGTCAAATATTATTACAGCTTTTAAAGCTGCCGTTGAACTGTCTACATAAAAACTGTGCAGCCTATCGTCATCCCTTCAGAACATTTTTAAAAGCAAGTGTCAAGTATAACAAAGAAATGTTTTAAATTTTAACTCTGCAAGACTTTTAAATATACGCTATGATTTGCAATATAAGATTCAAACATTTTAAAATTTTAAAAGTAGCATTATAGTACATCTTTGATATGTTGTTGATTCATATATCACTTTTGTGATTTAATGTTGTGATCTTTTCACTTCGTCTCAGTCTTCGCTAATAAGGACTACAAATATTAGACTAATAGAACTGAGTTATCAATTTTGATGCTAAAACCTGTCAATGAGTCAAATGTTATTACACTTTTTAAAGCGGCCTTTTAACTATTCACCCAAAATTGTCCAGCCTCCTTTGTCATCCCTCCCAGAAGATTTTCAGCAAGTGTCCAGTATCACAAAGTAATGATGTAAATTTCAACTCTGCAAAACTTATTCAATATAATGTTGTGATCTTTTCACTTCGTCTTAGTCTTCGCTAATAAGTACTACAAATATTACACTAATGAACTGAGTTATCAATTTTGATGCTAAAACCTGACAATGAGTCAAATGTTATTACACTTTTTAAAGTGGCCTTTTAACTATATACCCAAAATTGTCCAGCCTTCTTCGTCATCCCTCCCAGAAGATTTTCAGCAAGTGTCAAGTATAACAAAGTAATGATGTAAATTTCAACTCTGCAAAACTTATTCAATATACGCCATGATTAGGAGTATAAGATTCAAGTATTATTCAAAATTTTCAAAGTAACCATATAGTAAAATCTTTGATATGTTGATTCATATCACCTTTGTGATGTATGTTGTGATCTTTTCACTTCGACTATATCTTCGCTAATAAGTATAAGAAATATTACACCAAGAGAAAACTGAGTTATCAATCATGATGCTAAAAGCTGTCCAGAAGTCAAATATTATTACAGCTTTTAAAGCTGCCATTGAACTGTCTACATAAAAACTGTGCAGCCTCCATCGTCATCCCTCTCAGAACATTTTTAAAAGCAAGTGTCAAGTGTAACAAAGAAATGTTTTAAATTTTAACTCTGCAAGACTTTTAAATATACGCTATGATTAGCAGTATAAGATTCAAACATTATTCAAAATTTTAAAAGTAGCATTATAGTAACATCTTTGATATGTTGTTGATTCATATATCACTTTTGTGATTTAATGTTGTGATCTTTTCACTTCGTCTCAGTCTTCGCTAATAAGGACTACAAATATTAGACTAATAGAACTGAGTTATCAATTTTGATGCTAAAACCTGTCAATGAGTCAAATGTTATTACACTTTTTAAAGCGGCCTTTTAACTATTCACCCAAAATTTTCCAGCCTCCTTTGTCATCCCTCCCAGAAGATTTTCAGCAAGTGTCCAGTATCACAAAGTAATGATGTAAATTTCAACTCTGCAAAACTTATTCAATATAATGTTGTGATCTTTTCACTTCGTCTTAGTCTTCGCTAATAAGTACTACATATATTACACTAATGGAACTGAGTTATCAATTTTGATGCTAAAACCTGTCAATGAGTCAAATGTTATTACACTTTTTAAAGCGGCCATTTAACTATATACCCAAAATTGTCAAGCCTCCTTCGTCATCCCTCCCAGAAGATTTCAGCAAGTGTCAAGTATAACAAAGTAATGATGTAAATTTCAACTCTGCAATACATATTCAATATACGCCATGATTAGGAATATAAGATTCAAGTATTATTCAAAATTTTCAAACTAACCATATAGTAAAATCTTTGATATGTTGATTAATATCACCTTTGTGATGTATGTTGTGATCTTTTCACTTCGGCTATATCTTCGCTAATAAGTATAAGAAATATTACACCAAGAGAAAACTGAGTTATCAATCATGATGCTAAAAGCTGTCCAGAAGTCAAATATTATTACAGCTTTTAAAGCTGCCGTTGAACTGTCTACATAAAAACTGTGTAGCTTCCTTCGTCATCCCTCTCAGATGATTTTTAGCAAGTGTCAAGTATAACAAAGAAATGTTTGAAATTTTAACTCCGCAAGACTTTTAAATATACGCTATGATTAGCAGTATAAGATTCAAACATTATTCAAAATTTTAAAAGTAGCATTATAGTAACATCTTTGATATGTTGTTGACTCATATATCACTTTTGTGATTTAATGTTGTGATCTTTTCACTTCGTCTCAGTCTTCGCTAATAAGGACTACAAATATTAGACTAATAGAACTGAGTTATCAATTTTGATGCTAAAACCTGTCAATGAGTCAAATGTTATTACAGTTTTTAAAGCGGCCTTTTAACTATTCACCCAAAATTGTCCAGCCTCCTTTGTCATCCTTCCCAGAAGATTTTCAGCAAGTGTCCAGTATCACAAAGTAATGATGTAAATTTCAACTCTGCAAAACTTATTCAATATAATGTTGTGATCTTTTCACTTCGTCTTAGTCTTCGCTAATAAGTACTACAAATATTACACTAATGAAACTGAGTTATCAATTTTGATGCTAAAACCTGACAATGAGTCAAATGTTATTACACTTTTTAAAGCGGCCTTTTAACTATATACCCAAAATTGTCCAGCCTTCTTCGTCATCCCTCCCAGAAGATTTTCAGCAAGTGTCAAGTATAACAAAGTAATGATGTAAATTTCAACTCTGCAAAACTTATTCAATATACGCCATGATTAGGAGTATAAGATTCAAGTATTATTCAAAATTTTCAAAGTAACCATATAGTAAAATCTTTGATATGTTGATTCATATCACCTTTGTGATGTATGTTGTGATCTTTTCACTTCGACTATATCTTCGCTAATAAGTATAAGAAATATTACACCAAGAGAAAACTGAGTTATCAATCATGATGCTAAAAGCTGTCCAGAAGTCAAATATTATTACAGCTTTTAAAGCTGCCGTTGAACTGTCTACATAAAAACTGTGCAGCCTCCATCGTCATCCCTCTCAGAACATTTTTAAAAGCAAGTGTCAAGTGTAACAAAGAAATGTTTTAAATTTTAACTCTGCAAGACTTTTAAATATACGCTATGATTAGCAGTATAAGATTCAAACATTATTCAAAATTTTAAAAGTAGCATTATAGTAACATCTTTGATATGTTGTTGACTCATATATCACTTTTGTGATTTAATGTTGTGATCTTTTCACTTCGTCTCAGTCTTCGCTAATAAGGACTACAAATATTAGACTAATAGAACTGAGTTATCAATTTTGATGCTAAAACCTGTCAATGAGTCAAATGTTATTACAGTTTTTAAAGCGGCCTTTTAACTATTCACCCAAAATTGTCCAGCCTCCTTTGTCATCCTTCCCAGAAGATTTTCAGCAAGTGTCCAGTATCACAAAGTAATGATGTAAATTTCAACTCTGCAAAACTTATTCAATATAATGTTGTGATCTTTTCACTTCGTGTTAGTCTTCGCTAATAAGTACTACAAATATTACACTAATGAAACTGAGTTATCAATTTTGATGCTAAAACCTGACAATGAGTCAAATGTTATTACACTTTTTAAAGCGGCCTTTTAACTATATACCCAAAATTGTCCAGCCTTCTCTCATCCCTCCCAGAAGATTTTCAGCAAGTGTCAAGTATAACAAAGTAATGATGTAAATTTCAACTCTGCAAAACTTATTCAATATACGCCATGATTAGGAATATAAGATTCAAGTATTATTCAAAATTTTCAAAGTAACCATATAGTAAAATCTTTGATATGTTGATTCATATCACCTTTGTGATGTATGTTGTTATCTTTTCACTTCATCTATATCTTCGCTAATAAGTATAAGAAATATTACACCAAGAGAAAACTGAGTTATCAATCATGATGCTAAAAGCTGTCCAGAAGTCAAATATTATTACAGCTTTTAAAGCTGCCGTTAAACTGTCTACATAAAAACTGTGCAGCCTCCATCGTCATCCCTCTCAGAACATTTTTAAAAGCAAATGTCAAGTGTAACAAAGAAATGTTTTAAATTTTAACTCCGCAAGACTTTTAAATATATGCTATGATTTGCAATATAAGATTCAAACATTATTCAAAATTTTAAAAGTAGCATTATAGTAACTTCTTTGATATGTTGTTGATTCATATCACTTTTGTGATTTAATGTTGTGATCTTTTCACTTCGTCTTAGTCTTCGCTAATAAGTACTACAAATATTAGACTAATGGAACTGAGTTATCAATTTTGATGCTAAAACCTGTCAATGAGTCAAATGTTATTACACTTTTTAAAGCGGCCTTTTAACTATATACCCAAAATTGTCCAGCCTCCTTCGTCATCCCTCCCAGAAGATTTTCAGCAAGTGTCAAGTATAACAAAGTAATGATGTAAATTTCAACTCTGCAAAACTTATTCAATATACGATATGATTAGGATATAAGATTCAAGTATTATTCAAAATTTTCAAAGTAACCATATAGTAAAATCTTTGATATGTTGATTCATATCACCTTTGTGATGTATGTTGTGATCTTTTCACTTCGACTATATCTTCGCTAATAAGTATAAGAAATATTACACCAAGAGAAAACTGAGTTATCAATCATGATGCTAAAAGCTGTCCAGAAGTCAAATATTATTACAGCTTTTAAAGCTGCCGTTGAACTGTCTACATAAAAACTGTGCAGCCTCCATCGTCATCCCTCTCAGAACATTTTTAAAAGCAAGTGTCAAGTGTAACAAAGAAATGTTTTAAATTTTAACTCTGCAAGACTTTTAAATATACGCTATGATTTGCAATATAAGATTCAAACATTATTCAAAATTTTAAAAGTAGCATTATAGTAACTTCTTTGATATGTTGTTGATTCATATCACTTTTGTGATTTAATGTTGTGATCTTTTCACTTCGTCTTAGTCTTCGCTAATAAGTACTACAAATATTAGACTAATGGAAATGAGTTATCAATTTTGATGCTAAAACCCTTCAATCAGTCAAGTGTTATTACACTTTTTAAAACAGCCTTTTAACTATAACCCAAAATTGTGAAGCCTTTTTCGTCATCCCTCACAGAAGATTTCTGCAAGTGTCAAGTATAACAAAGTAATGATGTAAATTTCAACTCTGCAAAACTTATTCAATATGCCATGATTAGGAATATAAGATTCAAGTATTATTCAAAATTTTCAAAGTAACCATATAGTAAAATCTTTGATATGTTGATTAAAATCACCTTTGTGATGTATGTTGTGATCTTTTCACTTCGACTATATCTTCGCTAATAAGTATAAGAAATATTACACCAAGAGAAAACTGTGTTATCAATCATGATGCTAAAACCTGGCCAGAAGTCAAATATTATTACAGCTTTTAAAGCTGCCTTTGAACTGTCTACATAAAAACTGTGCAGCCTCCATCGTCATCTCTCTCAGAACATTTTTAAAAGCAAGTGTCAAGTGTAACAAAGAAATGTTTTAAATTTTAACTCTGCAAACTTTTAAATATACGCTATGATTTGCAATATAAGATTCAAACATTATTAAAATTTTAAAAGTAGCATTATAGTAACTTCTTTGATATGTTGTTGATTCATATCACTTTTGTGATTTAATGTTGTGATCTTTTCACTTCGTTTAGTCTTCGCTAATAAGTACTACAAATATTAGACTAATGGAACTGAGTTATCAATTTTGATGCTAAAACCTGTCAATGAGTCAAATGTTATTACACTTTTTAAAGCGGCCTTTTAACTATATACCCAAAATTGTCCAGCGTTCTTCGTCATACCTCCCAGAAGATTTCAGCAAGTGTCAAGTATAACAAAGTAATGATGTAAATTTCAACTCTGCAAAACTTATTCAATATACGCCATGATTAGGAATATAAGATTCAAGTATTATTCAAAATTTTCAAACTAACCATATAGTAAAATCTTTGATATGTTGATTCATATCACCTTTGTGATGTATGTTGTGATCTTTTCACTCGGCTATATCTTCGCTAATAAGTATAAGAAATATATTACCAAGAGAAAACTGAGTTATCAATCATGATGCTAAAAGCTGTCCAGAAGTCAAATATTATTACAGCTTTTAAAGCTGCCGTTGAACTGTCTACATAAAAACTGTAGCCTCCTTCGTCATCCCTCTCAGGTGATTTTTAGCAAGTGTCAAGTATAACAAAGAAATGTTTTGAAATTTTAACTCCGCAAGACTTTTAAATATACGCTATGATTAGCAGTATAAGATTCAAACATTATTCAAAATTTTAAAAGTAGCATTATAGTAACATCTTTGATATGTTGTTGATTCATATCACTTTTGTGATTTAATGTTGTGATCTTTTCACTTCGTCTCAGTCTTCGCTAATAAGTACTACAAATATTAGACTAATGGAACTGAGTTATCAATTTTGATGCTAAAACCTGTCAATGAGTCAAATGTTATTACACTTTTTAAAGCGGCCTTTTAACTATTCACCCAAAATTATCCAGCCTCCTTTGTCATCCCTCCCAGAAGATTTTCAGCAAGTGTCCAGTATCACAAAGTAATGATGTAAATTTCAACTCTGCAAAACTTATTCAATATAATGTTGTGATCTTTTCACTTCGTCTTAGTCTTCGCTAATAAGTACTACAAATATTACACTAATGGAACTGAGTTATCAATTTTGATGCTAAAACCTGTCAATGAGTCAAATGTTATTACACTTTTTAAAGCGGCCTTTAACTATATACCCAAAATTGTCCAGCCTCCTTCGTCATCCCTCCCAAGAAGATTTTCAGCAAGTGTCAAGTATAACAAAGTAATGATGTAAATTTCAACTCTGCAAAACTTATTCAATATACGATATGATTAGGAGTAATAAGATTCATTATTCAAAATTTCAAAGTAACCATATAGTAAAATCTTTGATATGTTGATTCATATCACCTTTGTGATGTATGTTGTGATCTTTTCACTTCGACTATATCTTCGCTAATAAGTATAAGAAATATTACACCAAGAGAAAACTGAGTTATCAATCATGATGCTAAAAGCTGTCCAGAAGTCAAATATTATTACAGCTTTTAAAGCTGCCGTTGAACTGTCTACATAAAAACTGTGCAGCCTCCATCGTCATCCCTCTCAGAACATTTTTAAAAGCAAGTGTCAAGTGTAACAAAGAAATGTTTTAAATTTTAACTCTGCAAGACTTTTAAATATACGCTATGATTTGCAATATAAGATTCAAACATTATTCAAAATTTAAAAGTAGCATTATAGTAACTTCTTTGATATGTTGTTGATTCATATCACTTTTGTGATTTAATGTTGTGATCTTTTCACTTCGTCTTAGTCTTCGCTAATAAGTACTACAAATATTAGACTAATGGAAATGAGTTATCAATTTTGATGCTAAAACCTGTCAATCAGTCAAGTTATTACACTTTTTAAACGCCTTTTAACTATAAACCCAAAATTGTGAAGCCTTTCGTCATCCCTCACAGAAGATTTCTGCAAGTGTCAAGTATAACAAAGTAATGATGTAAATTTCAACTCTGCAAAACTTATTCAATATACGCCATGATTAGGAATATAAGATTCAAGTATTATTCAAAATTTTCAAAGTAACCATATAGTAAAATCTTTGATATGTTGATTAATCACCTTTGTGATGTATGTTGTGATCTTTTCACTTCGGCTATATCTTCGCTAATAAGTATAAGAAATATTACACAAAGAGAAAACTGTGTTATCAATCATGATGCTAAACCTGGCCAGAAGTCAAATATTATTACAGCTTTTAAAGCTGCCGTTGAACTGTCTACATAAAAACTGTGCAGCCTCTCGTCATCCCTCTCAGAACATTTTTAAAAGCAAGTGTCAAGTGTAAACAAAGAAATGTTTTAAATTTTAACTCCGCAAGAACTTTTAAATATACGCTATGATTTGCAATATAAGATTCAAACATATTTATAAATTTTAAAAGTAGCATTATAGTAACTTCTTTGATATGTTGTTGATTCATATCACTTTTGTGATTTAATGTTGTGATCTTTTCACTTCGTTTTAGTCTTCGCTAATAAGTACTACAAATATTAGACTAATGGAACTGAGTTATCAATTTGATGCTAAAACCTGTCAATGAGTCAAATGTTATTACACTTTTTAAAGCGGCCTTTTAACTATATACCCAAAATTGTCCAGCGTTCTTCGTCATACCTCCCAGAAGATTTCAGCAAGTGTCAAGTATAAACAAAGTAATGATGTAAATTTCAACTCTGCAAAACTTATTCAATATACGCCATGATTAGGAATATAAGATTCAAGTATTATTCAAAATTTTCAAACTAACCATATAGTAAAATCTTTGATATGTTGATTCATATCACCTTTGTGATGTATGTTGTGATCTTTTCACTTCTGGCTATATCTTCGCTAATAAGTATAAGAAATATTATACCAAGAGAAAACTGAGTTATCAATCATGATGCTAAAAGCTGTCCAGAAGTCAAATATTATTACAGCTTTTAAAGCTGCCGTTGAACTGTCTACATAAAAACTGTGTAGCCTCCATTCGTCATCCCTCTCAGGTGATTTTTAGCAAGTGTCAAGTATAACAAAGAAATGTTTGAAATTTTAACTCCGCAAGACTTTTAAATATACGCTATGATTAGCAGTATATAGATTCAAACATTATTCAAAATTTTAAAAGTAGCATTATAGTAACATCTTTGATATGTTGTTGATTCATATCACTTTTGTGATTTAATGTTGTGATCTTTTCACTTCGTCTCAGTCTTCGCTAATAAGTACTACAAATATTAGACTAATGGAACTGAGTTATCAATTTTGATGCTAAAACCTGTCAATGAGTCAAATGTTATTACACTTTTTAAAGCGGCCTTTTAACTATTCACCCAAAATTATCCAGCCTCCTTGTCATCCCTCCCAGAAGATTTTCAGCAAGTGTCCAGTATCACAAAGTAATGATGTAAATTTCAACTCTGCAAAACTTATTCAATATAATGTTGTGATCTTTTCACTTCGTCTTAGTCTTCGCTAATAAGTACTACAAATATTACACTAATGGAACTGAGTTATCAATTTTGATGCTAAAACCTGTCAATGAGTCAAATGTTATTACACTTTTTAAAGCGGCCTTTTAACTATATACCCAAAATTGTCCAGCCTTTCGTCATCCCTCCCAGAAGATTTTCAGCAAGTGTCAAGTATAACAAAGTAATGATGTAAATTTCAACTCTGCAAAACTTATTCAATATACGCCATGATTAGGAATATAAGATTCAAGTATTATTCAAAATTTTCAAAGTAACCATATAGTAAAATCTTTGATATGTTGATTCATATCACCTTTGTGATGTATGTTGTGATCTTTTCACTTCGACTATATCTTCGCTAATAAGTATAAGAAATATTACACCAAGAGAAAACTGAGTTATCAATCATGATGCTAAAAGCTGTCCAGAAGTCAAATATTATTACAGCTTTTAAAGCTGCCGTTGAACTGTCTACATAAAAACTGTGCAGCCTCCATCGTCATCCCTCTCAGAACATTTTTAAAAGCAAGTGTCAAGTGTAACAAAGAAATGTTTTAAATTTTAACTCTGCAAGACTTTTAAATATACGCTATGATTTGCAATATAAGATTCAAACATTATTCAAAATTTTAAAAGTAGCATTATAGTAACTTCTTTGATATGTTGTTGATTCATATCACTTTTGTGATTTAATGTTGTGATCTTTTCACTTCGTCTTAGTCTTCGCTAATAAGTACTACAAATATTAGACTAATGGAAATGAGTTATCAATTTTGATGCTAAAACCTGTCAATGAGTCAAATGTTATTACACTTTTTAAAACGGCCTTTTAACTATAACCCAAAATTGTCCAGCCTTTTTCGTCATCCCTCACAGAAGATTTCAGCAAGTGTCAAGTATAACAAAGTAATGATGTAAATTTCAACTCTGCAAAACTTATTCAATATACGCCATGATTAGGAATATAAGATTCAAGTATTATTCAAAATTTTCAAAGTAACCATATAGTAAAATCTTTGATATGTTGATTCATATCACCTTTGTGATGTATGTTGTGATCTTTTCACTTCGGCTATATCTTCGCTAATAAGTATAAGAAATATTACACCAAGAGAAAACTGAGTTATCAATCATGATGCTAAAAGCTGTCCAGAAGTCAAATATTATTACAGCTTTTAAAGCTGCCGTTGAACTGTCTACATAAAAACTGTGCAGCCTCCATCGTCATCCCTCTCAGAACATTTTTAAAAGCAAGTGTCAAGTGTAACAAAGAAATGTTTTAAATTTTAACTCCGCAAGACTTTTAAATATACGCTATGATTAGCAATATAAGATTCAAACATTATTCAAAATTTTAAAAGTAGCATTATAGTAACATCTTTGATATGTTGTTGATTCATATATCACTTTTGTGATTTAATGTTGTGATCTTTTCACTTCGTCTCAGTCTTCGCTAATAAGGACTACAAATATTAGACTAATAGAACTGAGTTATCAATTTTGATGCTAAAACCTGTCAATGAGTCAAATGTTATTACACTTTTTAAAGCGGCCTTTTAACTATTCACCCAAAATTGTCCAGCCTCCTTTGTCATCCCTCCCAGAAGATTTTCAGCAAGTGTCCAGTATCACAAAGTAATGATGTAAATTTCAACTCTGCAAAACTTATTCAATATAATGTTGTGATCTTTTCACTTCGTCTTAGTCTTCGCTAATAAGTACTACAAATATTACACTAATGAACTGAGTTATCAATTTTGATGCTAAAACCTGACAATGAGTCAAATGTTATTACACTTTTTAAAGCGGCCTTTTAACTATATACCCAAAATTGTCCAGCCTCTTCGTCATCCCTCCAGAAGATTTTCAGCAAGTGTCAAGTATAACAAAGTAATGATGTAAATTTCAACTCTGCAAAACTTATTCAATATACGCCATGATTAGGAGTATAAGATTCAAGTATTATTCAAAATTTTCAAAGTAACCATATAGTAAAATCTTTGATATGTTGATTCATATCACCTTTGTGATGTATGTTGTGATCTTTTCACTTCGACTATATCTTCGCTAATAAGTATAAGAAATATTACACCAAGAGAAAACTGAGTTATCAATCATGATGCTAAAAGCTGTCCAGAAGTCAAATATTATTACAGCTTTTAAAGCTGCCGTTGAACTGTCTACATAAAAACTGTGCAGCCTCCATCGTCATCCCTCTCAGAACATTTTTAAAAGCAAGTGTCAAGTGTAACAAAGAAATGTTTTAAATTTTAACTCTGCAAGACTTTTAAATATACGCTATGATTTGCAATATAAGATTCAAACATTATTCAAAATTTTAAAAGTAGCATTATAGTAACTTCTTTGATATGTTGTTGATTCATATCACTTTTGTGATTTAATGTTGTGATCTTTTCACTTCGTCTCAGTCTTCGCTAATAAGTACTACAAATATTAGACTAATGGAACTGAGTTATCAATTTTGATGCTAAAACCTGTCAATGAGTCAAATGTTATTACACTTTTTAAAGCGGCCTTTTAACTATATACCCAAAATTGTCCAGCCTTCTTCGTCATCCCTCCCAGAAGATTTCAGCAAGTGTCAAGTATAACAAAGTAATATGTAAATTTCAACTCTGCAAAACTTATTCAAAATACGCCATGATTAGGAATATAAGATTCAAGTATTATTCAAAATTTTCAAAGTAACCATATAGTAAAATCTTTGATATGTTGCTTCATATCACCTTTGTGATGTATGTTGTGATCTTTTCACTTCTATATCTTCGCTAATAAGTATAAGAAATATTACACCAAGAGAAAACTGAGTTATCAATTGATGCTAAAACCTGTCCAGAAGTCAAATATTATTACAGCTTTTAAAGCTGCCGTTGAACTGTCTACATAAAAACTGTGCAGCCTCCATCGTCATCCCTCTCAGAACATTTTTAAAAGCAAGTGTCAAGTATAACAAAGAAATGTTTTAAATTTTAACTCCGCAAGACTTTTAAATATACGCTATGATTTGCAATATAAGATTCAAACATTATTCAAAATTTTAAAAGTAGCATTATAGTAACATCTTTGATATGTTGTTGATTCATATATCACTTTTGTGATTTAATGTTGTGATCTTTTCACTTCGTCTCAGTCTTCGCTAATAAGGACTGCAAATATTAGACTAATAGAACTGAGTTATCAATTTTGATGCTAAAACCTGTCAATGAGTCAAATGTTATTACAGTTTTTAAAGCGGCCTTTTAACTATTCACCCAAAATTGTCCAGCCTTCTTCGTCATCCCTCCCAGAAGATTTCAGCAATAATGATGTAAATTTCAACTCTGCAAAACTTATTCAATATAATGTTGTGATCTTTTCACTTCGTCTTAGTCTTCGCTAATAAGTACTACATATATTACACTAATGCTGAGTTATCAATTTTGATGCTAAAACCTGTCAATGAGTCAAATGTTATTACACTTTTTAAAGCGGCCATTTAACTATATACCCAAAATTGTCAAGCCTCCTTCGTCATCCCTCCCAGAAGATTTCAGCAAGTGTCAAGTATAAAAAGTAATGATGTAAATTTCAAACTCTGCAATACATATTCAATATACGCCATGATTAGGAATATAAGATTCAAGTATTATTCAAAATTTTCAAACTAACCATATAGTAAAATCTTTGATATGTTGATTAATATCACCTTTGTGATGTATGTTGTGATCTTTCACTTCGGCTATATCTTCGCTAATAAGTATAAGAAATATTACACCAAGAGAAAACTGAGTTATCAATCATGATGCTAAAAGCTGTCCAGAAGTCAAATATTATTACAGCTTTTAAAGCTGCCGTTGAACTGTCTACATAAAAACTGTGTAGCTTCCTTCGTCATCCCTCTCAGATGATTTTTAGCAAGTGTCAAGTATAACAAAGAAATGTTTTAAATTTTAACTCCGCAAGACTTTTAAATATACGCTATGATTAGCAGTATAAGATTCAAACATTATTCAAAATTTTAAAAGTAGCATTATAGTAACATCTTTGATATGTTGTTGACTATATCACTTTTGTGATTTAATGTTGTGATCTTTTCACTTCGTCTCAGTCTTCGCTAATAAGGACTACAAATATTAGACTAATAGAACTGAGTTATCAATTTTGATGCTAAAACCTGTCAATGAGTCAAATGTTATTACAGTTTTTAAAGCGGCCTTTTAACTATTCACCCAAAATTGTCCAGCCTCCTTTGTCATCCTTCCCAGAAGATTTTCAGCAAGTGTCCAGTATCACAAAGTAATGATGTAAATTTCAACTCTGCAAAACTTATTCAATATAATGTTGTGATCTTTTCACTTCGTCTTAGTCTTCGCTAATAAGTACTACAAATATTACACTAATGAAACTGAGTTATCAATTTTGATGCTAAAACCTGACAATGAGTCAAATGTTATTACACTTTTTAAAAGCGGCCTTTAACTATATACCCAAAATTGTCCAGCCTCTTCGTCATCCCTCCAGAAGATTTTCAGCAAGTGTCAAGTATAACAAAGTAATGATGTAAATTTCAACTCTGCAAAACTTATTCAATATACGCCATGATTAGGAGTATAAGATTCAAGTATTATTCAAAATTTTCAAAGTAACCATATAGTAAAATCTTTGATATGTTGATTCATATCACCTTTGTGATGTATGTTGTGATCTTTTCACTTCGACTATATCTTCGCTAATAAGTATAAGAAATATTACACCAAGAGAAAACTGAGTTATCAATCATGATGCTAAAAGCTGTCCAGAAGTCAAATATTATTACAGCTTTTAAAGCTGCCGTTGAACTGTCTACATAAAAACTGTGCAGCCTCCATCGTCATCCCTCTCAGAACATTTTTAAAAGCAAGTGTCAAGTGTAACAAAGAAATGTTTTAAATTTTAACTCTGCAAGACTTTTAAATATACGCTATGATTAGCAGTATAAGATTCAAACATTATTCAAAATTTTAAAAGTAGCATTATAGTAACATCTTTGATATGTTGTTGACTCATATATCACTTTTGTGATTTAATGTTGTGATCTTTTCACTTCGTCTCAGTCTTCGCTAATAAGGACTACAAATATTAGACTAATAGAACTGAGTTATCAATTTTGATGCTAAAACCTGTCAATGAGTCAAATGTTATTACAGTTTTTAAAGCGGCCTTTTAACTATTCACCCAAAATTGTCCAGCCTCCTTTGTCATCCTTCCCAGAAGATTTTCAGCAAGTGTCCAGTATCACAAAGTAATGATGTAAATTTCAACTCTGCAAAACTTATTCAATATAATGTTGTGATCTTTTCACTTCGTCTTAGTCTTCGCTAATAAGTACTACAAATATTACTAATGAAACTGAGTTATCAATTTTGATGCTAAAACCTGACAATGAGTCAAATGTTATTACACTTTTTAAAGCGGCCTTTTAACTATATACCCAAAATTGTCCAGCCTTCTTCGTCATCCCTCCCAGAAGATTTTCAGCAAGTGTCAAGTATAACAAAGTAATGATGTAAATTTCAACTCTGCAAAACTTATTCAATATACGCCATGATTAGGAGTATAAGATTCAAGTATTATTCAAAATTTTCAAAGTAACCATATAGTAAAATCTTTGATATGTTGATTCATATCACCTTTGTGATGTATGTTGTGATCTTTTCACTTCGACTATATCTTCGCTAATAAGTATAAAAATATTACACCAAGAGAAAACTGAGTTATCAATCATGATGCTAAAAGCTGTCCAGAAGTCAAATATTATTACAGCTTTTAAAGCTGCCGTTGAACTGTCTACATAAAAACTGTGCAGCCTCCATCGTCATCCCTCTCAGAACATTTTTAAAAGCAAGTGTCAAGTGTAACAAAGAAATGTTTTAAATTTTAACTCTGCAAGACTTTTAAATATACGCTATGATTAGCAGTATAAGATTCAAACATTATTCAAAATTTTAAAAGTAGCATTATAGTAACATCTTTGATATGTTGTTGATTCATATATCACTTTTGTGATTTAATGTTGTGATCTTTTCACTTCGTCTCAGTCTTCGCTAATAAGGACTACAAATATTAGACTAATAGAACTGAGTTATCAATTTTGATGCTAAAACCTGTCAATGAGTCAAATGTTATTACAGTTTTTAAAGCGGCCTTTTAACTATTCACCCAAAATTGTCCAGCCTCCTTTGTCATCCCTCCCAGAAGATTTTCAGCAAGTGTCCAGTATCACAAAGTAATGATGTAAATTTCAACTCTGCAAAACTTATTCAATATAATGTTGTGATCTTTTCACTTCGTGTTAGTCTTCGCTAATAAGTACTACAAATATTACACTAATGAAACTGAGTTATCAATTTTGATGCTAAAACCTGAAATGAGTCAATGTTATTACACTTTTTAAAGCGGCCTTTTAACTATATACCCAAAATTGTCCAGCCTTCTTCGTCATCCCTCCCAGAAGATTTTCAGCAAGTGTCAAGTATAACAAAGTAATGATGTAAATTTCAACTCTGCAAAACTTATTCAATATACGCCATGATTAGGAGTATAAGATTCAAGTATTATTCAAAATTTCAAAGTAACCATATAGTAAAATCTTTGATATGTTGATTCATATCACCTTTGTGATGTATGTTGTGATCTTTTCACTTCAACTATATCTTCGATAATAAGTATAAGAAATATTACACCAAGAGAAAACTGAGTTATCAATCATGATGCTAAAAGCTGTCCAGAAGTCAAATATTATTACAGCTTTTAAAGCTGCCGTTGAACTGTCTACATAAAAACTGTGCAGCCTCCATCGTCATCCCTCTCAGAACATTTTTAAAAGCAAGTGTCAAGTGTAACAAAGAAATGTTTTAAATTTTAACTCTGCAAGACTTTTAAATATATGCTATGATTTGCAATATAAGATTCAAACATTATTCAAAATTTTAAAAGTAGCATTATAGTAACTTCTTTGATATGTTGTTGATTCATATCACTTTTGTGATTTAATGTTGTGATCTTTTCACTTCGTCTTAGTCTTCGCTAATAAGTACTACAAATATTACACTAATGGAACTGAGTTATCAATTTTGATGCTAAAACCTGTCAATGAGTCAAATGTTATTACACTTTTTAAAGCGGCCTTTTAACTATATACCCAAAATTGTCCAGCCTCCTTCGTCATCCCTCCCAGAAGATTTTCAGCAAGTGTCAAGTATAACAAAGTAATGATGTAAATTTCAACTCTGCAAAACTTATTCAATATACGATATGATTAGGAGTATAAGATTCAAGTATAATTCAAAATTTTCAAAGTAACCATATAGTAAAATCTTTGATATGTTGATTCATATCACCTTTGTGATGTATGTTGTGATCTTTTCACTTCGACTATATCTTCGCTAATAAGTATAAGAAATATTACACCAAGAGAAAACTGAGTTATCAATCATGATGCTAAAAGCTGTCCAGAAGTCAAATATTATTACAGCTTTTAAAGCTGCCGTTGAACTGTCTACATAAAAACTGTGCAGCCTCCATCGTCATCCCTCTCAGAACATTTTTAAAAGCAAGTGTCAAGTGTAACAAAGAAATGTTTTAAATTTTAACTCTGCAAGACTTTTAAATATACGCTATGATTTGCAATATAAGATTCAAACATTATTCAAAATTTTAAAAGTAGCATTATAGTAACTTCTTTGATATGTTGTTGATTCATATCACTTTTGTGATTTAATGTTGTGATCTTTTCACTTCGTCTTAGTCTTCGCTAATAAGTACTACAAATATTAGACTAATGGAAATGAGTTATCAATTTTGATGCTAAAACCTTCAATCAGTCAAGTGTTATTACACTTTTTAAAACAGCCTTTTAACTATAAACCCAAAATTGTGAAGCCTTTTTCGTCATCCCTCACAGAAGATTTCTGCAAGTGTCAAGTATAACAAAGTAATGATGTAAATTTCAACTCTGCAAAACTTATTCAATATATGCCATGATTAGGAATATAAGATTCAAGTATTATTCAAAATTTTCAAAGTAACCATATAGTAAAATCTTTGATATGTTGATTAAATCACCTTTGTGATGTATGTTGTGATCTTTTCACTTCGACTATATCTTCGCTAATAAGTATAAGAAATATTACACCAAGAGAAAACTGTGTTATCAATCATGATGCTAAAACCTGTCCAGAAGTCAAATATTATTACAGCTTTTAAAGCTGCCGTTGAACTGTCTACATAAAAACTGTGCAGCCTCCATCGTCATCTCTCTCAGAACATTTTTAAAAGCAAGTGTCAAGTGTAACAAAGAAATGTTTTAAATTTTAACTCTGCAAAACTTTTAAATATACGCTATGATTTGCAATATAAGATTCAAACATTATTTAAAATTTTAAAAGTAGCATTATAGTAACTTCTTTGATATGTTGTTGATTCATATCACTTTTGTGATTTAATGTTGTGATCTTTTCACTTCGTTTAGTCTTCGCTAATAAGTACTACAAATATTAGACTAATGGAACTGAGTTATCAATTTTGATGCTAAAACCTGTCAATGAGTCAAATGTTATTACACTTTTTAAAGCGGCCTTTTAACTATATACCCAAAATTGTCCAGCGTTCTTCGTCATACCCCCAGAAGATTTCAGCAAGTGTCAAGTATAACAAAGTAATGATGTAAATTTCAACTCTGCAAAACTTATTCAATATACGCCATGATTAGGAATATAAGATTCAAGTATTATTCAAAATTTTCAAACTAACCATATAGTAAAATCTTTGATATGTTGATTCATATCACCTTTGTGATGTATGTTGTGATCTTTTCACTTCTGCTATATCTTCGCTAATAAGTATAAGAAATATTACAAGAGAAAACTGAGTTATCAATCATGATGCTAAAAGCTGTCCAGAAGTCAAATATTATTACAGCTTTTAAAGCTGCCGTTGAACTGTCTACATAAAAACTGTGTAGCCTCCTCGTCATCCCTCTCAGATTTTTAGCAAGTGTCAAGTATAACAAAGAAATGTTTTAAATTTTAACTCCGCAAGACTTTTAAATATACGCTATGATTAGCAGTATAAGATTCAAACATTATTCAAAATTTTAAAAGTAGCATTATAGTAACATCTTTGATATGTTGTTGATTCATATCACTTTTGTGATTTAATGTTGTGATCTTTTCACTTCGTCTCAGTCTTCGCTAATAAGTACTACAAATATTAGACTAATGGAACTGAGTTATCAATTTTGATGCTAAAACCTGTCAATGAGTCAAATGTTATTACACTTTTTAAAGCGGCCTTTTAACTATTCACCCAAAATTATCCAGCCTCCTTTGTCATCCCTCCCAGAAGATTTTCAGCAAGTGTCCAGTATCACAAAGTAATGATGTAAATTTCAACTCTGCAAAACTTATTCAATATAATGTTGTGATCTTTTCACTTCGTCTTAGTCTTCGCTAATAAGTACTACAAATATTACACTAATGGAACTGAGTTATCAATTTTGATGCTAAAACCTGTCAATGAGTCAAATGTTATTACACTTTTTAAAGCGGCCTTTTAACTATATACCCAAAATTGTCCAGCCTCCTTCGTCATCCCTCCCAGAAGATTTTCAGCAAGTGTCAAGTATAACAAAGTAATGATGTAAATTTCAACTCTGCAAAACTTATTCAATATACGATATGATTAGGAGTATAAGATTCAAGTATTATTCAAAATTTTCAAAGTAACCATATAGTAAAATCTTTGATATGTTGATTCATATCACCTTTGTGATGTATGTTGTGATCTTTTCACTTCGACTATATCTTCGCTAATAAGTATAAGAAATATTACACCAAGAGAAAACTGAGTTATCAATCATGATGCTAAAAGCTGTCCAGAAGTCAAATATTATTACAGCTTTTAAAGCTGCCGTTGAACTGTCTACATAAAAACTGTGCAGCCTCCATCGTCATCCCTCTCAGAACATTTTTAAAAGCAAGTGTCAAGTGTAACAAAGAAATGTTTTAAATTTTAACTCTGCAAGACTTTTAAATATACGCTATGATTTGCAATATAAGATTCAAACATTATTCAAAATTTTAAAAGTAGCATTATAGTAACTTCTTTGATATGTTGTTGATTCATATCACTTTTGTGATTTAATGTTGTGATCTTTTCACTTCGTCTTAGTCTTCGCTAATAAGTACTACAAATATTAGACTAATGGAAATGAGTTATCAATTTTGATGCTAAAACCCTTCAATCAGTCAAGTGTTATTACACTTTTTAAAACAGCCTTTTAACTATAAACCCAAAATTGTGAAGCCTTTTTCATCCCTCACAGAAGATTTCTGCAAGTGTCAAGTATAACAAAGTAATGATGTAAATTTCAACTCTGCAAAACTTATTCAATATATGCCATGATTAGGAATATAAGATTCAAGTATTATTCAAAATTTTCAAAGTAACCATATAGTAAAATCTTTGATATGTTGATTAAAATCACCTTTGTGATGTATGTTGTGATCTTTTCACTTCGACTATATCTTCGCTAATAAGTATAAGAAATATTACACCAAGAGAAAACTGTGTTATCAATCATGATGCTAAAACCTGGCCAGAAGTCAAATATTATTACAGCTTTTAAAGCTGCCGTTGAACTGTCTACATAAAAACTGTGCAGCCTCCATCGTCATCTCTCTCAGAACATTTTTAAAAGCAAGTGTCAAGTGTAACAAAGAAATGTTTTAAATTTTAACTCTGCAAAACTTTTAAATATACGCTATGATTTGCAATATAAGATTCAAACATTATTTAAAATTTTAAAAGTAGCATTATAGTAACTTCTTTGATATGTTGTTGATTCATATCACTTTTGTGATTTAATGTTGTGATCTTTTCACTTCGTTTTAGTCTTCGCTAATAAGTACTACAAATATTAGACTAATGGAACTGAGTTATCAATTTTGATGCTAAAACCTGTCAATGAGTCAAATGTTATTACACTTTTTAAAAGCGGCCTTTTAACTATATACCCAAATTGTCCAAGCGTTTCGTCATACTCCCAGAAGATTTCAGCAAGTGTCAAGTATAACAAAGTAATGATGTAAATTTCAACTCTGCAAAACTTATTCAATATACGCCATGATTAGGAATATAAGATTCAAGTATTATTCAAAATTTTCAAAACTAACCATATAGTAAAATCTTTGATATGTTGATTCATATCACCTTTGTGATGTATGTTGTGATCTTTTCACTTCTGCTATATCTTCGCTAATAAGTATAAGAAATATTATACCAAGAGAAAACTGAGTTATCAATCATGATGCTAAAAGCTGTCCAGAAGTCAAATATTATTACAGCTTTTAAAGCTGCCGTTGAACTGTCTACATAAAAACTGTGTAGCCTCCTTCGTCATCCTCTCAGGTGATTTTTAGCAAGTGTCAAGTATAACAAAGAAATGTTTGAAATTTAACTCCGCAAGACTTTTAAATATACGCTATGATTAGCAGTATAAGATTCAAACATTATTCAAAATTTTAAAAGTAGCATTATAGTAACATCTTTGATATGTTGTTGATTCATATCACTTTTGTGATTTAATGTTGTGATCTTTTCACTTCGTCTCAGTCTTCGCTAATAAGGACTACAAATATTAGACTAATGGAACTGAGTTATCAATTTTGATGCTAAAACCTGTCAATGAGTCAAATGTTATTACACTTTTTAAAGCGGCCTTTTAACTATTCACCCAAAATTGTCCAGCCTCCTTTGTCATCCCTCCCAGAAGATTTTCAGCAAGTGTCCAGTATCACAAAGTAATGATGTAAATTTCAACTCTGCAAAACTTATTCAATATAATGTTGTGATCTTTTCACTTCGTCTTAGTCTTCGCTAATAAGTACTACAAATATTACACTAATGGAACTGAGTTATCAATTTTGATGCTAAAACCTGTCAATGAGTCAAATGTTATTACACTTTTTAAAGCGGCCTTTTAACTATATACCCAAAATTGTCCAGCCTCCTCGTCATCCCTCCCAGAAGATTTTCAGCAAGTGTCAAGTATAACAAAGTAATGATGTAAATTTCAACTCTGCAAAAACTTATTCAATATACGATGATTAGGAGTATAAGATTCAAGTATTATTCAAAATTTTCAAAGTAACCATATAGTAAAATCTTTGATATGTTGATTCATATCACCTTTGTGATGTATGTTGTGATCTTTTCACTTCGACTATATCTTCGCTAATAAGTATAAGAAATATTACACCAAGAGAAAACTGAGTTATCAATCATGATGCTAAAAGCTGTCCAGAAGTCAAATATTATTACAGCTTTTAAAGCTGCCGTTGAACTGTCTACATAAAAACTGTGCAGCCTCCATCGTCATCCCTCTCAGAACATTTTTAAAAGCAAGTGTCAAGTGTAACAAAGAAATGTTTTAAATTTTAACTCTGCAAGACTTTTAAATATACGCTATGATTTGCAATATAAGATTCAAACATTATTCAAAATTTTAAAAGTAGCATTATAGTAACTTCTTTGATATGTTGTTGATTCATATCACTTTTGTGATTTAATGTTGTGATCTTTTCACTTCGTCTTAGTCTTCGCTAATAAGTACTACAAATATTAGACTAATGGAACTGAGTTATCAATTTTGATGCTAAAACCTGTCAATGAGTCAAATGTTATTACACTTTTTAAAGCGGCCTTTTAACTATATACCCAAAATTGTCAGCCTTTTCGTCATCCCTCCAGAAGATTTCAGCAAGTGTCAAGTATAACAAAGTAATGATGTAAATTTCAACTCTGCAAAACTTATTCAATATACGCCATGATTAGGAATATAAGATTCAAGTATTATTCAAAATTTTCAAAGTAACCATATAGTAAAATCTTTGATATGTTGATTCATATCACCTTTGTGATGTATGTTGTGATCTTTTCACTTCGGCTATATCTTCGCTAATAAGTATAAGAAATATTACACCAAGAGAAAACTGAGTTATCAATCATGATGCTAAAAGCTGTCCAGAAGTCAAATATTATTACAGCTTTTAAAGCTGCCGTTGAACTGTCTACATAAAAACTGTGCAGCCTCCATCGTCATCCCTCTCAGAACATTTTTAAAAGCAAGTGTCAAGTGTAACAAAGAAATGTTTTAAATTTTAACTCCGCAAGACTTTTAAATATACGCTATGATTAGCAGTATAAGATTCAAACATTATTCAAAATTTTAAAAGTAGCATTATAGTAACATCTTTGATATGTTGTTGATTCATATATCACTTTTGTGATTTAATGTTGTGATCTTTTCACTTCGTCTCAGTCTTCGCTAATAAGGACTACAAATATTAGACTAATAGAACTGAGTTATCAATTTTGATGCTAAAACCTGTCAATGAGTCAAATGTTATTACAGTTTTTAAAGCGGCCTTTTAACTATTCACCCAAAATTGTCCAGCCTCCTTTGTCATCCTTCCCAGAAGATTTTCAGCAAGTGTCCAGTATCACAAAGTAATGATGTAAATTTCAACTCTGCAAAACTTATTCAATATAATGTTGTGATCTTTTCACTTCGTCTTAGTCTTCGCTAATAAGTACTACAAATATTACACTAATGAACTGAGTTATCAATTTTGATGCTAAAAACCTGACAATGAGTCAAATGTTATTACACTTTTTAAAGCGGCCTTTTCACTATTACCCAAAATTGTCCAGCCTTCTTCGTCATCCCTCCCAGAAGATTTTCAGCAAGTGTCAAGTATAACAAAGTAATGATGTAAATTTCAACTCTGCAAAACTTATTCAATATACGCCATGATTAGGAGTATAGATTCAAGTATTATTCAAAATTTTCAAAGTAACCATATAGTAAAATCTTTGATATGTTGATTCATATCACCTTTGTGATGTATGTTGTGATCTTTTCACTTCGGACTATATCTTCGCTAATAAGTATAGAAATATACAGAGAAAACTGATATCATGATGCTAAAAGCTGTCCAGAAGTCAATATTATTACAGCTTTTAAAGCTGCCGTTGAACTGTCTACATAAAACTGTGCAGCCTCCATCGTCATCCTCTCAGAACATTTTAAAAGCAAGTGTCAAGTGTAACAAAGAAATGTTTTAAATTTTAACCCTGCAAGACTTTTAAATATACGCTATGATTAGCAGTATAAGATTCAAACATTATTCAAAATTTTAAAAGTAGCATTATAGTAACATCTTTGATATGTTGTTGATTCATATCACTTTTGTGATTTAATGTTGTGATCTTTTCACTTCGTCTCAGTCTTCGCTAATAAGTACTACAAATATTAGACTAATGGAACTGAGTTATCAATTTTGATGCTAAAACCTGTCAATGAGTCAAATGTTATTACACTTTTTAAAGCGGCCTTTTAACTATATACCCAAAATTGTCCAGCCTTCTTCGTCATCCCTCCAGAAGATTTTCAGCAAGTGTCAAGTATAACAAAGTAATAATGTAAATTTCAACTCTGCAAAACTTATTCAATATACGCCATGATTAGGAATATAAGATTGAAGTATTATTCAAAATTTTCAAAGTACCATATAGTAAAATCTTTGATATGTTGCTTCATATCACCTTTGTGATGTATGTTGTGATCTTTTCACTTCATCTATATCTTCGCTAAGAAGTATAAGAAATATTACACCAAGAGAAAACTGAGTTATCAATTACGATGCTGAAACCTGTCTAGAAGTCAAATATTATTACAGCTTTTAAAGCTGCCGTTGAACTGTCTACATAAAAACTGTGCAGCTTCTATCGTCATCCCTTTCAGAACATTTTTAAAAGCAAGTGTCAAGTATAACAAAGAAATGTTTTAAATTTTAACTCCGCAAGGCTTTTAAATATACGCTATGATTGCATATAAGATTCAAACATTTTTAAAATTTTAAAAGTAGCATTATAGTAACATCTTTGATATGTTGTTGATTCATATATCACTTTTGTGATTTAATGTTGTGATCTTTTCACTTCGTCTCAGTCTTCGCTAATAAGGACTACAAATATTAGACTAATAGAACTGAGTTATCAATTTTGATGCTAAAACCTGTCAATGAGTCAAATGTTATTACAGTTTTTAAAGCGGCCTTTTAACTATTCACCCAAAATTGTCCAGCCTCCTTTGTCATCCTTCCCAGAAGATTTTCAGCAAGTGTCCAGTATCACAAAGTAATGATGTAAATTTCAACTCTGCAAAACTTATTCAATATAATGTTGTGATCTTTTCACTTCGTCTTAGTCTTCGCTAATAAGTACTACAAATATTACACTAATGAAACTGAGTTATCAATTTTGATGCTAAAACCTGACAATGAGTCAAATGTTATTACACTTTTTAAAGCGGCCTTTTAACTATATACCCAAAATTGTCCAGCCTTCTTCGTCATCCCTCCCAGAAGATTTCAGCAAGTGTCAAGTATAACAAAGTAATGATGTAAATTTCAACTCTGCAAAACTTATTCATATACGCCATGATTAGGAGTATAAGATTCAAGTATTATTCAAAATGTTCAAAGTAACCATATAGTAAAATCTTTGATATGTTGATTCATATCACCTTTGTGATGTATGTTGTGATCTTTTCACTTCGACTATATCTTCGCTAATAAGTATAAGAAATATTACCAAGAGAAAACTGAGTTATCAATCATGATGCTAAAAGCTGTCCAGAAGTCAAATATTATTACAGCTTTTAAAGCTGCCGTTGAACTGTCTACATAAAAACTGTGCAGCCTCCATCGTCATCCCTCTCAACATTTTTAAAAGCAAGTGTCAAGTGTAACAAAGAAATGTTTTAAATTTTAACTCTGCAAGACTTTTAAATATACGCTATGATTAGCAGTATAAGATTCAAACATTATTCAAAATTTTAAAAGTAGCATTATAGAACATCTTTGATATGTTGTTGATTCATATATCACTTTTGTGATTTAATGTTGTGATCTTTTCACTTCGTCTCAGTCTTCGCTAATAAGGACTACAAATATTAGACTAATAGAACTGAGTTATCAATTTTGATGCTAAAACCTGTCAATGAGTCAAATGTTATTACACTTTTTAAAGCGGCCTTTTAACTATTCACCCAAAATTTCCAGCCTCCTTTGTCATCCCTCCCAGAAGATTTTCAGCAAGTGTCCAGTATCACAAAGTAATGATGTAAATTTCAACTCTGCAAACTTATTCAATATAATGTTGTGATCTTTTCACTTCGTCTTAGTCTTCGCTAATAAGTACTACATATATTACACTAATGGAACTGAGTTATCAATTTTGATGCTAAAACCTGTCAATGAGTCAAATGTTATTACACTTTTTAAAGCGGCCATTTAACTATATACCCAAAATTGTCAAGCCTCCTTCGTCATCCTCCCAGAAGATTTCAGCAAGTGTCAAGTATAACAAAGTAATGATGTAAATTTCAACTCTGCAATACATATTCAATATACGCCATGATTAGGAATATAAGATTCAAGTATTATTCAAAATTTTCAAACTAACCATATAGTAAAATCTTTGATATGTTGATTAATATCACCTTTGTGATGTATGTTGTGATCTTTTCACTTCGGCTATATCTTCGCTAATAAGTATAAGAAATATTACACCAAGAGAAAACTGAGTTATCAATCATGATGCTAAAAGCTGTCCAGAAGTCAAATATTATTACAGCTTTTAAAGCTGCCGTTGAACTGTCTACATAAAAACTGTGTAGCCTCCTTCGTCATCCCTCTCAGATGATTTTTAGCAAGTGTCAAGTATAACAAAGGAATGTTTCAAATTTTAACTCCGCAAGACTTTTAAATATACGCTATGATTAGCAGTATAAGATTCAAACATTATTCAAAATTTTAAAAGTAGCATTATAGTAACATCTTTGATATGTTGTTGACTCATATATCACTTTTGTGATTTATGTTGTGATCTTTTCACTTCGTCTCAGTCTTCGCTAATAAGGACTACAAATATTAGACTAATAGAACTGAGTTATCAATTTTGATGCTAAAACCTGTCAATGAGTCAAATGTTATTACAGTTTTTAAAGCGGCCTTTTAACTATTCACCCAAAATTGTCCAGCCTCCTTTGTCATCCTTCCCAGAAGATTTTCAGCAAGTGTCCAGTATCACAAAGTAATGATGTAAATTTCAACTCTGCAAACTTATTCAATATAATGTTGTGATCTTTTCACTTCGTCTTAGTCTTCGCTAATAAGTACTACAAATATTACACTAATGAAACTGAGTTATCAATTTTGATGCTAAAACCTGACAATGAGTCAAATGTTATTACACTTTTTAAAGCGGCCTTTTAACTATATACCCAAAATTGTCCAGCCTTCTTCGTCATCCCTCCAGAAGATTTTCAGCAAGTGTCAAGTATAACAAAGTAATGATGTAAATTTCAACTCTGCAAAACTTATTCAATATACGCCATGATTAGGAGTAAAGATTCAAGTATTATTCCAAAATTTTCAAAGTAACCATATAGTAAAATCTTTGATATGTTGATTCATATCACCTTTGTGATGTATGTTGTGATCTTTTCACTTCGACTATATCTTCGCTAATAAGTATAAGAAATATTACACCAAGAGAAAACTGAGTTATCAATCATGATGCTAAAAGCTGTCCAGAAGTCAAATATTATTACAGCTTTTAAAGCTGCCGTTGAACTGTCTACATAAAAACTGTGCAGCCTCCATCGTCATCCCTCTCAGAACATTTTTAAAAGCAAGTGTCAAGTGTAACAAAGAAATGTTTTAAATTTTAACTCTGCAAGACTTTTAAATATACGCTATGATTAGCAGTATAAGATTCAAACATTATTCAAAATTTTAAAAGTAGCATTATAGTAACATCTTTGATATGTTGTTGACTCATATATCACTTTTGTGATTTAATGTTGTGATCTTTTCACTTCGTCTCAGTCTTCGCTAATAAGGACTACAAATATTAGACTAATAGAACTGAGTTATCAATTTTGATGCTAAAACCTGTCAATGAGTCAAATGTTATTACAGTTTTTAAAGCGGCCTTTTAACTATTCACCCAAAATTGTCCAGCCTCCTTTGTCATCCTTCCCAGAAGATTTTCAGCAAGTGTCCAGTATCACAAAGTAATGATGTAAATTTCAACTCTGCAAAACTTATTCAATATAATGTTGTGATCTTTTCACTTCGTGTTAGTCTTCGCTAATAAGTACTACAAATATTACACTAATGAAACTGAGTTATCAATTTTGATGCTAAAACCTGACAATGAGTCCAATGTTATTACACTTTTTAAAGCGGCCTTTTAACTATATACCCAAAATTGTCCAGCCTTCTTCGTCATCCCTCCCAGAAGATTTTCAGCAAGTGTCAAGTATAACAAAGTAATGATGTAAATTTCAACTCTGCAAAACTTATTCAATATACGCCATGATTAGGAGTATAAGATTCAAGTATTATTCAAAATGTTCAAAGTAACCATATAGTAAAATCTTTGATATGTTGATTCATATCACCTTTGTGATGTATGTTGTGATCTTTTCACTTCAACTATATCTTCGATAATAAGTATAAGAAATATTACACCAAGAGAAAACTGAGTTATCAATCATGATGCTAAAAGCTGTCCAGAAGTCAAATATTATTACAGCTTTTAAAGCTGCCGTTGAACTGTCTACATAAAAACTGTGCAGCCTCCATCGTCATCCCTCTCAGAACATTTTTAAAAGCAAGTGTCAAGTGTAACAAAGAAATGTTTTAAATTTTAACTCTGCAAGACTTTTAAATATATGCTATGATTTGCAATATAAGATTCAAACATTATTCAAAATTTTAAAAGTAGCATTATAGTAACTTCTTTGATATGTTGTTGATTCATATCACTTTTGTGATTTAATGTTGTGATCTTTTCACTTCGTCTTAGTCTTCGCTAATAAGTACTACAAATATTACAATGGAACTGAGTTATCAATTTTGATGCTAAAACCTGTCAATGAGTCAAATGTTATTACACTTTTTAAAGCGGCCTTTTAACTATATACCCAAAATTGTCCAGCCTCCTTCGTCATCCCTCCCAGAAGATTTTCAGCAAGTGTCAAGTATAACAAAGTAATGATGTAAATTTCAACTCTGCAAAACTTATTCAATATACGATATGATTAGGAGTATAAGATTCAAGTATTATTCAAAATTTTCAAAGTAACCATATAGTAAAATCTTTGATATGTTGATTCATATCACCTTTGTGATGTATGTTGTGATCTTTTCACTTCGACTATATCTTCGCTAATAAGTATAAGAAATATTACACCAAGAGAAAACTGAGTTATCAATCATGATGCTAAAAGCTGTCCAGAAGTCAAATATTATTACAGCTTTTAAAGCTGCCGTTGAACTGTCTACATAAAAACTGTGCAGCCTCCATCGTCATCCCTCT
The DNA here is from genome assembly GCF_004324835.1 of Dendronephthya gigantea. NCBI lineage: Eukaryota > Metazoa > Cnidaria > Anthozoa > Malacalcyonacea > Nephtheidae > Dendronephthya > Dendronephthya gigantea. The sequence goes on along the minus strand of NW_021163239.1, from coordinate 110,099 downwards.
CAGAACATTTTTAAAAGCAAGTGTCAAGTGTAACAAAGAAATGTTTTAAATTTTAACTCTGCAAGACTTTTAAATATACGCTATGATTTGCAATATAAGATTCAAACATTATTCAAAATTTTAAAAGTAGCATTATAGTAACTTCTTTGATATGTTGTTGATTCATATCACTTTTGTGATTTAATGTTGTGATCTTTTCACTTCGTCTTAGTCTTCGCTAATAAGTACTACAAATATTAGACTAATGGAAATGAGTTATCAATTTTGATGCTAAAACCCTTCAATCAGTCAAGTGTTATTACACTTTTTAAAACAGCCTTTTAACTATAAACCCAAAATTGTGAAGCCTTTTTCGTCATCCCTCACAGAAGATTTCTGCAAGTGTCAAGTATAACAAAGTAATGATGTAAATTTCAACTCTGCAAAACTTATTCAATATATGCCATGATTAGGAATATAAGATTCAAGTATTATTCAAAATTTTCAAAGTAACCATATAGTAAAATCTTTGATATGTTGATTAAATCACCTTTGTGATGTATGTTGTGATCTTTTCACTTCGACTATATCTTCGCTAATAAGTATAAGAAATATTACACCAAGAGAAAACTGTGTTATCAATCATGATGCTAAAACCTGGCCAGAAGTCAAATATTATTACAGCTTTTAAAGCTGCCTTGAACTGTCTACATAAAAACTGTGCAGCCTCCATCGTCATCTTCTCAGAACATTTTTAAAAGCAAGTGTCAAGTGTAACAAAGAAATGTTTTAAATTTTAACTCTGCAAAACTTTTAAATATACGCTATGATTTGCAATATAAGATTCAAACATTATTTAAAATTTTAAAAGTAGCCATTATAGTAACTTCTTTGATATGTTGTTGATTCATATCACTTTTGTGATTTAATGTTGTGATCTTTTCACTTCGTTTAGTCTTCGCTAATAAGTACTACAAATATTAGACTAATGGAACTGAGTTATCAATTTTGATGCTAAAACCTGTCAATGAGTCAAATGTTATTACACTTTTTAAAGCGGCCTTTTAACTATATACCCAAAATTGTCCAGCGTTCTTCGTCATACCCCAGAAGATTTCAGCAAGTGTCAAGTATAACAAAGTAATGATGTAAATTTCAACTCTGCAAAACTTATTCAATATACGCCATGATTAGGAATATAAGATTCAAGTATTATTCAAAATTTTCAAACTAACCATATAGTAAAATCTTTGATATGTTGATTCATATCACCTTTGTGATGTATGTTGTGATCTTTTCACTTCTGCTATATCTTCGCTAATAAGTATAAGAAATATTATACCAAGAGAAAACTGAGTTATCAATCATGATGCTAAAAGCTGTCCAGAAGTCAAATATTATTACAGCTTTTAAAGCTGCCGTTGAACTGTCTACATAAAAACTGTGTAGCCTCCTTCGTCATCCCTCTCAGGTGATTTTTAGCAAGTGTCAAGTATAACAAAGAAATGTTTGAAATTTTAACTCCGCAAGACTTTTAAATATACGCTATGATTAGCAGTATAAGATTCAAACATTATTCAAAATTTTAAAAGTAGCATTATAGTAACATCTTTGATATGTTGTTGATTCATATCACTTTTGTGATTTAATGTTGTGATCTTTTCACTTCGTCTCAGTCTTCGCTAATAAGTACTACAAATATTAGACTAATGGAACTGAGTTATCAATTTTGATGCTAAAACCTGTCAATGAGTCAAATGTTATTACACTTTTTAAAGCGGCCTTTTAACTATTCACCCAAAATTATCCAGCCTCCTTTGTCATCCCTCCAGAAGATTTTCAGCAAGTGTCCAGTATCACAAAGTAATGATGTAAATTTCAACTCTGCAAAACTTATTCAATATAATGTTGTGATCTTTTCACTTCGTCTTAGTCTTCGCTAATAAGTACTACAAATATTAGACTAATGGAACTGAGTTATCAATTTTGATGCTAAAACCTGTCAATGAGTCAAATGTTATTACACTTTTTAAAGCGGCGTTTTAACTATATACCCAAAATTGTCCAGCCTCCTTCGTCATCCCTCCCAGAAGATTTTCAGCAAGTGTCAAGTATAACAAAGTAATGATGTAAATTTCAACTCTGCAAAACTTATTCAATATACGATATGATTAGGAGTATAAGATTCAAGTATTATTCAAAATTTTCAAAGTAACCATATAGTAAAATCTTTGATATGTTGATTCATATCACCTTTGTGATGTATGTTGTGATCTTTTCACTTCGACTATATCTTCGCTAATAAGTATAAATATTACACCAAGAGAAAACTGAGTTATCAATCATGATGCTAAAAGCTGTCCAGAAGTCAAATATTATTACAGCTTTTAAAGCTGCCGTTGAACTGTCTACATAAAAACTGTGCAGCCTCCATCGTCATCCCTCTCAGAACATTTTTAAAAGCAAGTGTCAAGTGTAACAAAGAAATGTTTTAAATTTTAACTCTGCAAGACTTTTAAATATACGCTATGATTTGCAATATAAGATTCAAACATTATTCAAAATTTTAAAAGTAGCATTATAGTAACTTCTTTGATATGTTGTTGATTCATATCACTTTTGTGATTTAATGTTGTGATCTTTTCACTTCGTCTTAGTCTTCGCTAATAAGTACTACAAATATTAGACTAATGGAAATGAGTTATCAATTTTGATGCTAAAACCCTTCAATCAGTCAAGTGTTATTACACTTTTTAAAACAGCCTTTTAACTATAAACCCAAAATTGTGAAGCCTTTTTCGTCATCCCTCACAGAAGATTTCTGCAAGTGTCAAGTATAACAAAGTAATGATGTAAATTTCAACTCTGCAAAACTTATTCAATATATGCCATGATTAGGAATATAAGATTCAAGTATTATTCAAAATTTTCAAAGTAACCATATAGTAAAATCTTTGATATGTTGATTAAAATCACCTTTGTGATGTATGTTGTGATCTTTTCACTTCGACTATATCTTCGCTAATAAGTATAAGAAATATTACACCAAGAGAAAACTGTGTTATCAATCATGATGCTAAAACCTGGCCAGAAGTCAAATATTATTACAGCTTTTAAAGCTGCCGTTGAACTGTCTACATAAAAACTGTGCAGCCTCCATCGTCATCTCTCTCAGAACATTTTTAAAAGCAAGTGTCAAGTGTAACAAAGAAATGTTTTAAATTTTAACTCTGCAAAACTTTTAAATTACGCTATGATTGCAATATAAGATTCAAACATTATTTAAAATTTTAAAAGTAGCATTATAGTAACTTCTTTGATATGTTGTTGATTCATATCACTTTTGTGATTTAATGTTGTGATCTTTTCACTTCGTTTTAGTCTTCGCTAATAAGTACTACAAATATTAGACTAATGGAACTGAGTTATCAATTTTGATGCTAAAACCTGTCAATGAGTCAAATGTTATTACACTTTTTAAAGCGGCCTTTTAACTATATACCCAAAATTGTCCAGCGTTCTTCGTCATCCCTCCCAGAAGATTTCAGCAAGTGTCAAGTATAACAAAGTAATGATGCAAATTTCAACTCTGCAAAACTTATTCAATATACGCCATGATTAGGAATATAAGATTCAAGTATTATTCAAAATTTTCAAACTAACCATATAGTAAAATCTTTGATATGTTGATTCATATCACCTTTGTGATGTATGTTGTGATCTTTTCACTTCTGCTATATCTTCGCTAATAAGTATAAGAAATATTATACCAAGAGAAAACTGAGTTATCAATCATGATGCTAAAAGCTGTCCAGAAGTCAAATATTATTACAGCTTTAAAGCTGCCGTTGAACTGTCTACATAAAAACTGTGTAGCCTCCTTCGTCATCCCTCTCAGGTGATTTTTAGCAAGTGTCAAGTATAACAAAGAAATGTTTGAAATTTTAACTCCGCAAGACTTTTAAATATACGCTATGATTAGCAGTATAAGATTCAAACATTATTCAAAATTTTAAAAGTAGCATTATAGTAACATCTTTGATACGTTGTTGATTCATATATCACTTTTGTGATTTAATGTTGTGATCTTTTCACTTCGTCTCAGTCTTCGCTAATAAGGACTACAAATATTAGACTAATAGAACTGAGTTATCAATTTTGATGCTAAAACCTGTCAATGAGTCAAATGTTATTACACCTTTTAAAGCGGCCTTTTAACTATTCACCCAAAATTGTCCAGCCTCCTTTGTCATCCCTCCCAGAAGATTTTCAGCAAGTGTCCAGTATCACAAAGTAATGATGTAAATTTCAACTTTGCAAAACTTATTGAATATAATGTTGTGATCTTTTCACTTCGTCTTAGTCTTCGCTAATAAGTACTACAAATATTACACTAATGGAACTGAGTTATCAATTTTGATGCTAAAACCTGTCAATGAGTCAAATGTTATTACCCTTTTTAAAGCGGCCTTTTAACTATATACCCAAAATTGTCCAGCCTCCTCCGTCATCCCTCCCAGAAGATTTTCAGCAAGTGTCAAGTATAACAAAGTAATGATGTCATTTTCAACTCTGCAAAACTTATTCAATATACGCCATGATTAGGAGTATAAGATTCAAGTATTATTCAAAATTTTCAAAGTAACCATATAGTAAAATCTTTGATATGTTGATTCATATCACCTTTGTGATGTATGTTGTGATCTTTTCACTTCGACTATATCTTCGCTAATAAGTATAAGAAATATTACACCAAGAGAAAACTGAGTTATCAATCATGATGCTAAAAGCTGTCCAGAAGTCAAATATTATTACAGCTTTTAAAGCTGCCGTTGAACTGTCTACATAAAAACTGTGTAGCCTCCTTCGTCATCCCTCTCAGATGATTTTTAGCAAGTGTCAAGTATAACAAAGAAATGTTTTAAATTTTAACTCTGCAAAACTTTTAAATATACGCTATGATTTGCAATATAAGATTCAAACATTATTCAAAATTTTAAAAGTAGCATTATAGTAACTTCTTTGATATGTTGTTGATTCATATCACTTTTGTGATTTAATGTTGTGATCTTTTCTCTTCGTCTTAGTCTTCGCTAATAAGTACTACAAATATTAGACTAATGGAACTGAGTTATCAATTTTGATGCTAAAACCTGTCAATGAGTCAAATGTTATTACACTTTTTAAAGCGGCCTTTTAACTATATACCCAAAATTGTCCAGCGTTCTTCGTCATACCTCCCAGAAGATTTCAGCAAGTGTCAAGTATAACAAAGTAATGATGTAAATTTCAACTCTGCAAAACTTATTCAATATACGCCATGATTAGGAATATAAGATTCAAGTATTATTAAAATTTTCAAACTAACCATATAGTAAAATCTTTGATATGTTGATTCATATCACCTTTGTGATGTATGTTGTGATCTTTTCACTTCTGCTATATCTTCGCTAATAAGTATAAGAAATATTATACCAAGAGAAAACTGAGTTATCAATCATGATGCTAAAAGCTGTCCAGAAGTCAAATATTATTACAGCTTTTAAAGCTGCCGTTGAACTGTCTACATAAAAACTGTGTAGCCTCCTTCGTCATCCCTCTCAGGTGATTTTTAGCAAGTGTCAAGTATAACAAAGAAATGTTTGAAATTTTAACTCCGCAAGACTTTTAAATATACGCTATGATTAGCAGTATAAGATTCAAACATTATTCAAAATTTTAAAAGTAGCATTATAGTAACATCTTTGATACGTTGTTGATTCATATATCACTTTTGTGATTTAATGTTGTGATCTTTTCACTTCGTCTCAGTCTTCGCTAATAAGGACTACAAATATTAGACTAATAGAACTGAGTTATCAAATTTGATGCTAAAACCTGTCAATGAGTCAAATGTTATTACACTTTTTAAAGCGGCCTTTTAACTATTCACCCAAAATTGTCCAGCCTCCTTTGTCATCCCTTCCAGAAGATTTTCAGCAAGTGTCCAGTATCGCAAAGTAATGATGTAAATTTCAACTCTGCAAAACTTATTCAATATAATGTTGTGATCTTTTCACTTCGTCTTAGTCTTCTCTAATAAGTACTACAAATATTACACTAATGGAACTGAGTTATCAATTTTGATGCTAAAACCTGTCAATGAGTCAAATGTTATTACCCTTTTTAAAGCGGCCTTTTAACTATATACCCAAAATTGTCCAGCCTCCTCCGTCATCCCTCCCAGAAGATTTTCAGCAAGTGTCAAGTATAACAAAGTAATGATGTAAATTTCAACTCTGCAAAACTTATTCAATATACGCCATGATTAGGAGTATAAGATTCAAGTATTATTCAAAATTTTCAAAGTAACCATATAGTAAAATCTTTGATATGTTGATTCATATCACCTTTGTGATGTATGTTGTGATCTTTTCACTTCGACTATATCTTCGCTAATAAGTATAAGAAATATTACACCAAGAGAAAACTGAGTTATCAATCATGATGCTAAAAGCTGTGCAGAAGTCAAATATTATTACAGCTTTTAAAGCTGCCGTTGAACTGTCTACATAAAAACTGTGCAGCCTCCATCGTCATCTTTCTCAGAACATTTTTAAAAGCAAGTGTCAAGTGTAACAAAGAAATGTTTTAAATTTTAACTCTGCAAGACTTTTAAATATACGCTATGATTTGCAATATAAGATTCAAACATTATTCAAAATTTTAAAAGTAGCATCATAGTAACTTCTTTGATATGTTGTTGATTCATATCACTTTTGTGATTTAATGTTGTGATATTTTCACTTCGTCTTAGTCTTCGCTAATAAGTACTACAAATATTAGACTAATGGAACTGAGTTATCAATTTTGATGCTAAAACCTGTCAATGAGTCAAATGTTATTACACTTTTTAAAGCGGCCTTTTAACTATATACCCAAAATTGTCCAGCGTTCTTCGTCATCCCTCCCAGAAGATTTCAGCAAGTGTCAAGTATAACAAAGTAATGATGTAAATTTCAACTCTGCAAAACTTATTCAATATACGCCATGATTAGGAATATAAGATTCAAGTATTATTCAAAATTTTCAAAGTAACCATATAGTAAAATCTTTGATATGTTGCTTCATATCACCTTTGTGATGTATGTTGTGATCTTTTCACTTCGGCTATATCTTCGCTAATAAGTATAAGAAATATTACACCAAGAGAAAACTGAGTTATCAATCATGATGCTAAAAGCTGTCCAGAAGTCAAATATTATTACAGCTTTTAAAGCTGCCGTTGAACTGTCTACATAAAAACTGTGCAGCCTCCATCGTCATCTTTCTCAGAACATTTTTAAAAGCAAGTGTCAAGTGTAACAAAGAAATGTTTTAAATTTTAACTCTGCAAGACTTTTAAATATACGCTATGATTTGCAATATAAGATTCAAACATTATTCAAAATTTTAAAAGTAGCATCATAGTAACTTCTTTGATATGTTGTTGATTCATATCACTTTTGTGATTTAATGTTGTGATATTTTCACTTCGTCTTAGTCTTCGCTAATAAGTACTACAAATATTAGACTAATGGAACTGAGTTATCAATTTTGATGCTAAAACCTGTCAATGAGTCAAATGTTATTACACTTTTTAAAGCGGCCTTTTAACTATATACCCAAAATTGTCCAGCGTTCTTCGTCATCCCTCCCAGAAGATTTCAGCAAGTGTCAAGTATAACAAAGTAATGATGTAAATTTCAACTCTGCAAAACTTATTCAATATACGCCATGATTAGGAATATAAGATTCAAGTATTATTCAAAATTTTCAAAGTAACCATATAGTAAAATCTTTGATATGTTGCTTCATATCACCTTTGTGATGTATGTTGTGATCTTTTCACTTCGGCTATATCTTCGCTAATAAGTATAAGAAATATTACACCAAGAGAAAACTGAGTTATCAATCATGATGCTAAAAGCTGTCCAGAAGTCAAATATTATTACAGCTTTTAAAGCTGCCGTTGAACTGTCTACATAAAAACTGTGCAGCCTCCATCGTCATCTCTCTCAGAACATTTTTAAAAGCAAGTGTCAAGTGTAACAAAGAAATGTTTTAAATTTTAACTCCGCAAGACTTTTAAATATACACCATGATTAGCAATATAAGATTCAAACATTATTCAAAATTTTAAAAGTAGCATTATAGTAACATCTTTGATATGTTGTTGATTCATATCACTTTTGTGATTTAATGTTGTGATCTTTTCACTTCGTCTCAGTCTTCGCTAATAAGTACTACAAATATTAGACTAATGGAACTGAGTTATCAATTTTGATGCTAAAACCTGTCAATGAGTCAAATGTTATTACACTTTTTAAAGCGGCCTTTTAACTATTCACCCAAAATTATCCAGCCTCCTTTGTCATCCCTCCCAGAAGATTTTCAGCAAGTGTCCAGTATCACAAAGTAATGATGTAAATTTCAACTCTGCAAAACTTATTCAATATAATGTTGTGATCTTTTCACTTCGTCTCAGTCTTCGCTAATAAGTACTACAAATATTAGACTAATGGAACTGAGTTATCAATTTTGATGCTAAAACCTGTCAATGAGTCAAATGTTATTACACTTTTTAAAGCAGCCTTTTAACTATATACCCAAAATTGTCCAGCCTTCTTCGTCATCCCTCCCAGAAGATTTCAGCAAGTGTCAAGTATAACAAAGTAATAATGTAAATTTCAACTCTCCAAAACTTATTCAATATACGCCATGATTAGGAATAAAAGATTCAAGTATTATTCAAAATTTTCAAAGTAACCATATAGTAAAATCTTTGATATCTTGCTTCATATCATCTTTGTGATGTATCTTGTGATCTTTTCACTTCGGCTATATCTTCGCTAAGAAGTATAAGAAATATTACACCAAGAGAAAACTGAGTTATCAATCACGATGCTGAAACCTGTCTAGAAGTCAAATATTATTAAAGCTTTTAAAGCTGCCATTTAACTGTCTACATAAAAACTGTGCAGCCTCTATCGTCATCCCTTTCAGAACATTTTTAAAAGCAAGTGTCAAGTATAACAAAGAAATGTTTTAAATTTTAACTCCGCAAGACTTTTTAATATACGCTATGATTTGCAATATAAGATTCAAACATTATTCAAAATTTTAAAAGTAGCATTATAGTAACTTCTTTGATATGTTGTTGATTGATATCACTTTTGTGATTTAATGTTGTGATCTTTTCACTTCGTCTTAGTCTTCGCTAATAAGTACTACAAATATTAGACTAATGGAAATGAGTTATCAATTTTGATGCTAAAACCTGTCAATCAGTCAAATGTTATTATACTTTTTAAAACGGCCTTTTAACTATATACCCAAAATTGTCAAGCCTCCTTCGTCATCCCTCACAGAAGATTTCTGCAAGTGTCAAGTATAACAAAGTAATGATGTAAATTTCAACTCTGCAAAACTTATTCAATATACGCCATGATTAGGAATATAAGATTCAAGTATTATTCAAAATTTTCCTAACCATATAGTAAAATCTTTGATATGTTGCTTCATATCACCTTTGTGATGTATGTTGTGATCTTTTCACTTCGGCTATATCTTCGCTAATAAGTATAAGAAATATTACACCAAGAGAAAACTGAGTTATCAATCATGATGCTAAAAGCTGTCCAGAAGTCAAATATTATTACAGCTTTTAAAGCTGCCGTTGAACTGTCTACATAAAAACTGTGCAGCCTCCATCGTCATCCTCTCAGAACATTTTTAAAAGCAAGTGTCAAGTGTAACAAAGAAATGTTTTAAATTTTAACTCCGCAAGACTTTTAAATATACACCATGATTAGCAATATAAGATTCAAACATTATTCAAAATTTTAAAAGTAGCATTATAGTAACATCTTTGATATGTTGTTGATTCATATCACTTTTGTGATTTAATGTTGTGATCTTTTCACTTCGTCTCAGTCTTCGCTAATAAGTACTACAAATATTAGACTAATGGAACTGAGTTATCAATTTTGATGCTAAAACCTGTAAATGAGTCAAATGTTATTACACTTTTTAAAGCGGCCTTTTAACTATTCACCCAAAATTATCCAGCCTCCTTTGTCATCCCTCCCAGAAGATTTTCAGCAAGTGTCCAGTATCACAAAGTAATGATGTAAATTTCAACTCTGCAAAACTTATTCAATATAATGTTGTGATCTTTTCACTTCGTCTTAGTCTTCGCTAATAAGTACTACAAATATTACACTAATGGAACTGAGTTATCAATTTTGATGCTAAAACCTGTCAATGAGTCAAATGTTATTACACTTTTTAAAGCGGCCTTTTAACTATATACCCAAAATTGTCCAGCCTCCTTCGTCATCCCTCCCAGAAGATTTTCAGCAAGTGTTAAGTATAACAAAGTAATGATGTAAATTTCAACTCTGCAAAACTTATTCAATATACGCCATGATTAGGAGTATAAGATTCAAGTATTATTCAAAATTTTCAAAGTAACCATATAGTAAAATCTTGATATGTTGATTCATATCACCTTTGTGATGTATGTTGTGATCTTTTCACTTCGACTATATCTTCGCTAATAAGTATAAGAAATATTACACCAAGAGAAAACTGAGTTATCAATCATGATGCTAAAAGCTGTCCAGAAGTCAAATATTATTACAGCTTTTAAAGCTGCCGTTGAACTGTCTACATAAAAACTGTGCAGCCTCCATCGTCATCTCTCTCAGAACATTTTTAAAAGCAAGTGTCAAGTGTAACAAAGAAATGTTTTAAATTTTAACTCTGCAAGACTTTTAAATATACGCTATGATTGCAATATAAGATTCAAACATTATTCAAAATTTTAAAAGTAGCATTATAGTAACTTCTTTGATATGTTGTTGATTCATATCACTTTTGTGATTTAATGTTGTGATCTTTTCACTTCGTCTTAGTCTTCGCTAATAAGTACTACAAATATTAGACTAATGGAAATGAGTTATCAATTTTGATGCTAAAACCCTTCAATCAGTCAAGTGTTATTACACTTTTTAAAACAGCCTTTTAACTATAAACCCAAAATTGTGAAGCCTTTTTCGTCATCCCTCACAGAAGATTTCTGCAAGTGTCAAGTATAACAAAGTAATGATGTAAATTTCAACTCTGCAAAACTTATTCAATATATGCCATGATTAGGAATATAAGATTCAAGTATTATTCAAAATTTTCAAAGTAACCATATAGTAAAATCTTTGATATGTTGCTTCATATCACCTTTGTGATGTATGTTGTGATCTTTTCACTTCGGCTATATCTTCGCTAATAAGTATAAGAAATATTACACCAAGAGAAAACTGAGTTATCAATCATGATGCTAAAAGCTGTCCAGAAGTCAAATATTTTTACAGCTTTTAAAGCTGCCGTTAAACTGTCTACATAAAAACTGTGCAGCCTCTATCGTCATCCCTCTCAGAACATTTTTAAAAGCAAGTGTCAAGTGTAACAAAGAAATGTTTTAAATTTTAACTCCGCAAGACTTTTAAATATACACCATGATTAGCAATATAAGATTCAAACATTATTCAAAATTTTAAAAGTAGCATTATAGTAACATCTTTGATATGTTGTTGATTCATATCACTTTTGTGATTTAATGTTGTGATCTTTTCACTTCGTCTCAGTCTTCGCTAATAAGTACTACAAATATTAGACTAATGGAACTGAGTTATCAATTTTGATGCTAAAACCTGTCAATGAGTCAAATGTTATTACACTTTTTAAAGCGGCCTTTTAACTATATACCCAAAATTGTCCAGCCTTTTTCGTCATCCCTCCCAGAAGATTTCAGCAAGTGTCAAGTATAACAAAGTAATGATGTAAATTTCAACTCTGCAAAACTTATTCAATATACGCCATGATTAGGAATATAAGATTCAAGTATTATTCAAAATTTTCAAAGTAACCATATAGTAAAATCTTTGATATGTTGCTTCATATCACCTTTGTGATGTATGTTGTGATCTTTTCACTTCGGCTATATCTTCGCTAAGAAGTATAAGAAATATTACACCAAGAGAAAACTGAGTTATCAATCACGATGCTGAAACCTGTCTAGAAGTCAAATATTATTAAAGCTTTTAAAGCTGCCGTTGAACTGTCTACATAAAAACTGTGCAGCCTCTATCGTCATCCCTTTCAGAACATTTTTAAAAGCAAGTGTCAAGTATAACAAAGAAATGTTTTAAATTTTAACTCCGCAAGACTTTTTAATATACGCTATGATTGCAATATAAGATTCAAACAATATTCAAAATTTTAAAAGTAGCATTATAGTAACTCTTTGATATGTTGTTGATTGATATCACTTTGTGATTTAATGTTGTGATCTTTTCACTTCGTCTTAGTCTTCGCTAATAAGTACTACAAATATTAGACTAATGGAAATGAGTTTCAATTTTGATGCTAAAACCTGTCAATCAGTCAAATGTTATTATACTTTTTAAAACGGCCTTTTAACTATATACCCAAAATTGTCAAGCCTCCTTCGTCATCCCTCACAGAAGATTTCTGCAAGTGTCAAGTATAACAAAGTAATGATGTAAATTTCAACTCTGCAAAACTTATTCAATATACGCCATGATTAGGAATATAAGATTCAAGTATTATTCAAAATTTTCAAACTAACCATATAGTAAAATCTTTGATATGTTGCTTCATATCACCTTTGTGATGTATGTTGTGATCTTTTCACTTCGGCTATATCTTCGCTAATAAGTATAAGAATATTACACCAAGAGAAAACTGAGTTATCAATCATGATGCTAAAAGCTGTCCAGAAGTCAAATATTATTACAGCTTTTAAAGCTGCCGTTAAACTGTCTACATAAAAACTGTGCAGCCTCTATCGTCATCCCTCTCAGAACATTTTTAAAAGCAAGTGTCAAGTGTAACAAAGAAATGTTTTAAATTTTAACTCCGCAAGACTTTTAAATATACACCATGATTAGCAATATAAGATTCAAACATTATTTAAAATTTTAAAAGTAGCATTATAGTAACTTCTTTGATATGTTGTTGATTCATATCACTTTTGTGATTTAATGTTGTGATCTTTTCACTTCGTTTTAGTCTTCGCTAATAAGTACTACAAATATTAGACTAATGGAACTGAGTTATCAATTTTGATGCTAAAACCTGTCAATGAGTCAAATGTTATTACACTTTTTAAAGCGGCCTTTTAACTATATACCCAAAATTGTCCAGCCTTTTCGTCATCCTCCCAGAAGATTTCAGCAAGTGTCAAGTATAACAAAGTAATGATGTAAATTTCAACTCTGCAAAACTTATTCAATATACGCCATGATTAGGAATATAAGATTCAAGTATTATTCAAAATTTTCAAAAGTAACCATATAGTAAAAATCTTTGATATGTTGCTTCATATCACCTTTGTGATGTATGTTGTGATCTTTTCACTTCGGCTATATCTTCGCTAAGAAGTATAAGAAATATTACACCAAGAGAAAACTGAGTTATCAATCACGATGCTAAACCTGTCCAGAAGTCAAATATTATTACAGCTTTTAAAGCTGCCGTTGAACTGTCTACATAAAAACTGTGCAGTCCTATCGTCATCCCTTTCAGAACATTTTTAAAAGCAAGTGTCAAGTATAACAAAGAAATGTTTTAAATTTTAACTCCGCAAGACTTTTAAATATACGCTATGATTTGCAATATAAGATTCAAACATTATTCAAAATTTTAAAAGTAGCATTATAGTAACTTCTTTGATATGTTGTTGATTGATATCACTTTTGTGATTTAATGTTGTGATCTTTTCACTTCGTCTTAGTCTTCGCTAATAAGTACTACAAATATTAGACTAATGGAAATGAGTTATCAATTTTGATGCTAAAACCTGTCAATCAGTCAAATGTTATTACTTTTTAAAACGGCCTTTTAACTATATACCCAAAATTGTCAGCCTCCTTCGTCATCCCTCACAGAAGATTTCAGCAAGTGTCAAGTATAACAAAGTAATAATGTAAATTTCAACTCTGCAAAACTTATTCAATATACGCCATGATTAGGAATATAAGATTCAAGTATTATTCAAAATTTCAAACTAACCATATAGTAAAATCTTTGATATGTTGCTTCATATCACCTTTGTGATGTATGTTGTGATCTTTTCACTTCGGCTATATCTTCGCTAATAAGTATAAGAAATATTACACCAAGAGAAAACTGAGTTATCAATCATGATGCTAAAAGCTGTCCAGAAGTCAAATATTATTACAGCTTTTAAAGCTGCCGTTGAACTGTCTACATAAAAACTGTGCAGCCTCCATCGTCATCTCTCTCAGAACATTTTTAAAAGCAAGTGTCAAGTGTAACAAAGAAATGTTTTAAATTTTAACTCCGCAAGACTTTTAAATATACACCATGATTAGCAATATAAGATTCAAACATTATTCAAAATTTTAAAAGTAGCATTATAGTAACATCTTTGATATGTTGTTGATTCATATCACTTTTGTGATTTAATGTTGTGATCTTTTCACTTCGTCTCAGTCTTCGCTAATAAGTACTACAAATATTAGACTAATGAACTGAGTTATCAATTTTGATGCTAAAACCTGTCAATGAGTCAAATGTTATTACACTTTTTAAAGCGGCCTTTTAACTATTCACCCAAAATTTCCAGCCTCCTTTGTCATCCCTCCCAGAAGATTTTCAGCAAGTGTCCAGTATCACAAAGTAATGATGTAAATTTCAACTCTGCAAAACTTATTCAATATAATGTTGTGATCTTTCACTTCGTCTTAGTCTTCGCTAATAAGTACTACAAATATTACACTAATGGAACTGAGTTATCAATTTTGATGCTAAAACCTGTCAATGAGTCAAATGTTATTACACTTTTTAAAGCGGCCTTTAACTATATACCCAAAATTGTCCAGCCTCCTTCGTCATCCTCCCAGAAGATTTTCAGCAAGTGTCAAGTATAACAAAGTAATGATGTAAATTTCAACTCTGCAAAACTTATTCAATATACGCCATGATTAGGAGTATAAGATTCAAGTATTATTCAAATTTTCAAAGTAACCATATAGTAAAATCTTTGATATGTTGATTCATATCACCTTTGTGATGTATGTTGTGATCTTTTCACTTCGACTATATCTTCGCTAATAAGTATAAGAAATATTACACCAAGAGAAAACTGAGTTATCAATCATGATGCTAAAAGCTGTCCAGAAGTCAAATATTATTACAGCTTTTAAAGCTGCCGTTGAACTGTCTACATAAAAACTGTGCAGCCTCCAGTCATCCCTCTCAGAACATTTTAAAAGCAAGTGTCAAGTGTAACAAAGAAATGTTTTAAATTTTAACTCTGCAAGACTTTTAAATATACGCTATGATTTGCAATATAAGATTCAAACATTATTCAAAATTTTAAAAGTAGCATTATAGTAAATTCTTTGATATGTTGTTGATTCATATCACTTTTGTGATTTAATGTTGTGATATTTTCACTTCGTCTTAGTCTTCGCTAATAAGTACTACAAATATTAGACTAATGGAACTGAGTTATCAATTTTGATGCTAAAACCTGTCAATGAGTCAAATGTTATTACACTTTTTAAAGCGGCCTTTTAACTATATACCCAAAATTGTCAAGCCTCCTTCGTCATCCCTCCCAGAAGATTTCAGCAAGTGTCAAGTATAACAAAGTAATGATGTAAATTTCAACTCTGCAATACATATTCAATATACGCCATGATTAGGAATATAAGATTCAAGTATTATTCAAAATTTTCAAACTAACCATATAGTAAAATCTTTGATATGTTGATTAATATCACCTTTGTGATGTATGTTGTGATTTTTTCACTTCGGCTATATCTTCGCTAATAAGTATAAGAAATATTACACCAAGAGAAAACTGAGTTATCAATCATGATGCTAAAAACTGTCCAGAAGTCAAATATTATTACAGCTTTTAAAGCTGCCGTTGAACTGTCTACATAAAAACTGTGTAGCCTCCTTCGTCATCCCTCTCAGATGATTTTTAGCAAGTGTCAAGTATAACAAAGGAATGTTTCAAATTTTAACTCCGCAAGACTTTTAAATATACGCTATGATTAGCAGTATAAGATTCAAACATTATTCAAAATTTTAAAAGTAGCATTATAGTAACATCTTTGATATGTTGTTGATTCATATATCACTTTTGTGATTTAATGTTGTGATCTTTTCACTTCGTCTCAGTCTTCGCTAATAAGGACTACAAATATTAGACTAATAGAACTGAGTTATCAATTTTGATGCTAAAACCTGTCAATGAGTCAAATGTTATTACAGTTTTTAAAGCGGCCTTTTAACTATTCACCCAAAATTGTCCAGCCTCCTTTGTCATCCCTCCCAGAAGATTTTCAGCAAGTGTCCAGTATCACAAAGTAATGATGTAAATTTCAACTCTGCAAAACTTATTCAATATAATGTTGTGATCTTTTCACTTCGTGTTAGTCTTCGCTAATAAGTACTACAAATATTACACTAATGAAACTGAGTTATCAATTTTGATGCTAAAACCTGACAATGAGTCAAATGTTATTACACTTTTTAAAGCGGCCTTTTAACTATATACCCAAAATTGTCCAGCCTTCTTCGTCATCCCTCCCAGAAGATTTTCAGCAAGTGTCAAGTATAACAAAGTAATGATGTAAATTTCAACTCTGCAAAACTTATTCAATATACGCCATGATTAGGAGTATAAGATTCAAGTATTATTCAAAATTTTCAAAGTAACCATATAGTAAAATCTTTGATATGTTGATTCATATCACCTTTGTGATGTATGTTGTGATTTTTTCACTTCGACTATATCTTCGCTAATAAGAATAAGAAATATTACACCAAGAGAAAACTGAGTTATCAATCATGATGCTAAAAGCTGTCCAGAAGTCAAATATTATTACAGCTTTTAAAGCTGCCGTTGAACTGTCTACATAAAAACTGTGCAGCCTCCATCGTCATCCCTCTCAGAACATTTTTAAAAGCAAGTGTCAAGTGTAACAAAGAAATGTTTTAAATTTTAACTCTGCAAGACTTTTAAATATACGCTATGATTTGCAATATAAGATTCAAACATTATTCAAAATTTTAAAAGTAGCATTATAGTAACTTCTTTGATATGTTGTTGATTCATATCACTTTTGTGATTTAATGTTGTGATATTTTCACTTCGTCTTAGTCTTCGCTAATAAGTACTACAAATATTAGACTAATGGAACTGAGTTATCAATTTTGATGCTAAAACCTGTCAATGAGTCAAATGTTATTACACTTTTTAAAGCGGCCTTTTAACTATATACCCAAAATTGTCAAGCCTCCTTCGTCATCCCTCCCAGAAGATTTCAGCAAGTGTCAGGTATAACAAAGTAATGATGTAAATTTCAACTCTGCAATACATATTCAATATACGCCATGATTAGGAATATAAGATTCAAGTATTATTCAAAATTTTCAAACTAACCATATAGTAAAATCTTTGATATGTTGATTAATATCACCTTTGTGATGTATGTTGTGATCTTTTCACTTCGGCTATATCTTCGCTAATAAGTATAAGAAATATTACACCAAGAGAAAACTGAGTTATCAATCATGATGCTAAAAGCTGTCCAGAAGTCAAATATTATTACAGCTTTTAAAGCTGCCGTTGAACTGTCTACATAAAAACTGTGTAGCCTCCTTCGTCATCCCTCTCAGATGATTTTTAGCAAGTGTCAAGTATAACAAAGGAATGTTTCAAATTTTAACTCCGCAAGACTTTTAAATATACGCTATGATTAGCAGTATAAGATTCAAACATTATTCAAAATTTTAAAAGTAGCATTATAGTAACATCTTTGATATGTTGTTGATTCATATATCACTTTTGTGATTTAATGTTGTGATCTTTTCACTTCGTCTCAGTCTTCGCTAATAAGGACTACAAATATTAGACTAATAGAACTGAGTTATCAATTTTGATGCTAAAACCTGTCAATGAGTCAAATGTTATTACACTTTTTAAAGCGGCCTTTTAACTATATACCCAAAATTGTCAAGCCTCCTTCGTCATCCCTCCCAGAAGATTTCAGCAAGTGTCAGGTATAACAAAGTAATGATGTAAATTTCAACTCTGCAAAACTTATTCAATATAATGTTGTGATCTTTTCACTTCGTGTTAGTCTTCGCTAATAAGTACTACAAATAATACACTAATGAAACTGAGTTATCAATTTTGATGCTAAAACCTGACAATGAGTCAAATGTTATTACACTTTTTAAAGCGGCCTTTTAACTATATACCCAAAATTGTCCAGCCTTCTTCGTCATCCCTCCCAGAAGATTTTCAGCAAGTGTCAAGTATAACAAAGTAATGATGTAAATTTCAACTCTGCAAAACTTATTCAATATACGCCATGATTAGGAGTATAAGATTCAAGTATTATTCAAAATTTTCAAAGTAACCATATAGTAAAATCTTTGATATGTTGATTCATATCACCTTTGTGATGTATGTTGTGATTTTTTCACTTCGACTATATCTTCGCTAATAAGAATAAGAAATATTACACCAAGAGAAAACTGAGTTATCAATCATGATGCTAAAAGCTGTCCAGAAGTCAAATATTATTACAGCTTTAAAGCTGCCGTTGAACTGTCTACATAAAAACTGTGCAGCCTCCATCGTCATCCCTCTCAGAACATTTTTAAAAGCAAGTGTCAAGTGTAACAAAGAAATGTTTAAATTTTAACTCTGCAAGACTTTTAAATATACGCTATGATTTGCAATATAAGATTCAAACATTATTCAAAATTTTAAAAGTAGCATTATAGTAACTTCTTTGATATGTTGTTGATTCATATCACTTTTGTGATTTAATGTTGTGATATTTTCACTTCGTCTTAGTCTTCGCTAATAAGTACTACAAATATTAGACTAATGGAACTGAGTTATCAATTTTGATGCTAAAACCTGTCAATGAGTCAAATGTTATTACACTTTTTAAAGCGGCCTTTTAACTATATACCCAAAATTGTCAAGCCTCCTTCGTCATCCTCCCAGAAGATTTCAGCAAGTGTCAAGTATAACAAAGTAATGATGTAAATTTCAACTCTGCAATACATATTCAATATACGCCATGATTAGGAATATAAGATTCAAGTATTATTCAAAATTTTCAAAACTAACCATATAGTAAAATCTTTGATATGTTGATTAATACACCTTTGTGATGTATGTTGTGATCTTTTCACTTCGGCTATATCTTCGCTAATAAGTATAAGAAATATTACACCAAGAGAAAACTGAGTTATCAATCATGATGCTAAAAGCTGTCCAGAAGTCAAATATTATTACAGCTTTTAAAGCTGCCGTTGAACTGTCTACATAAAACTGTGTAGCCTCCTCGTCATCCCTCTCAGATGAATTTTAGCAAGTGTCAAGTATAACAAAGGAATGTTTCAAATTTTAACTCCGCAAGACTTTTAAATATACGCTATGATTAGCAGTATAAGATTCAAACATTATTCAAAATTTTAAAAGTAGCATTATAGTAACATCTTTGATATGTTGTTGATTCATATACACTTTTGTGATTTAATGTTGTGATCTTTTCACTTCGTCTCAGTCTTCGCTAATAAGGACTACAAATATTAGACTAATGAACTGAGTTATCAATTTTGATGCTAAAACCTGTCAATGAGTCAAATGTTATTACACTTTTTAAAGCGGCGTTTTAACTATATACCCAAAATTGTCAGCCTCCTTCGTCATCCCTCCCAGAAGATTTCAGCAAGTGTCAGGTATAACAAAGTAATGATGTAAATTTCAACTCTGCAATACATATTCAATATACGCCATGATTAGGAATATAAGATTCAAGTATTATTCAAAATTTTCAAACTAACCATATAGTAAAATCTTTGATATGTTGATTAATATCACCTTTGTGATGTATGTTGTGATCTTTTCACTTCGGCTATATCTTCGCTAATAAGTATAAGAAATATTACACCAAGAGAAAACTGAGTTATCAATCATGATGCTAAAAGCTGTCCAGAAGTCAAATATTATTACAGCTTTTAAAGCTGCCGTTGAACTGTCTACATAAAAACTGTGTAGCCTCCATCGTCATCCTCTCAGATGATTTTTAAAAGCAAGTGTCAAGTATAACAAAGAATGTTTTAAATTTTAACTCCGCAAGACTTTTAAATATACGCTATGATTAGCAGTATAAGATTCAAACATTATTCAAAATTTTAAAAGTAGCATTATAGTAACATCTTTGATATGTTGTTGATTCATATCACTTTTGTGATTTAATGTTGTGATCTTTTCACTTCGTCTCAGTCTTCGCTAATAAGGACTACAAATATTAGACTAATAGAACTGAGTTATCAATTTTGATGCTAAAACCTGTCAATGAGTCAAATGTTATTACACTTTTTAAAGCGGCCTTTTAACTATTCACCCAAAATTGTCCAGCCTCCTTTGTCATCCCTCCCAGACGATTTTCAGCAAGTGTCCAGTATCACAAAGTAATGATGTAAATTTCAACTCTGCAAAACTTATTCAATATAATGTTGTGATCTTTTCACTTCGTCTAGTCTTCGCTAATAAGTACTACAAATATTACACTAATGGAACTGAGTTATCAATTTTGATGCTAAAACCTGTCAATGAGTCAAATGTTATTACACTTTTTAAAGCGGCCTTTTAACTATATACCCAAAATTGTCCAGCCTCCTTCGTCATCCCTCCCAGAAGATTTTCAGCAAGTGTCAAGTATAACAAAGTAATGATGTAAATTTCAACTCTGCAAAACTTATTCAATATACGCCATGATTAGGAGTATAAGATTCAAGTATTATTCAAAATTTTCAAAGTAACCATATAGTAAAATCTTTGATATGTTGATTCATATCACCTTTGTGATGTATGTTGTGATCTTTTCACTTCGACTATATCTTCGCTAATAAGTAAAGAAATATTACACCAAGAGAAAACTGAGTTATCAATCATGATGCTAAAAGCTGTCCAGAAGTCAAATATTATTACAGCTTTTAAAGCTGCCGTTGAACTGTCTACATAAAAACTGTGCAGCCTCCATCGTCATCCCTCTCAGAACATTTTTAAAAGCAAGTGTCAAGTGTAACAAAGAAATGTTTTAAATTTTAACTCTGCAAGACTTTTAAATATACGCTATGATTTGCAATATAAGATTCAAACATTATTCAAAATTTTAAAAGTAGCATTATAGTAATTCTTTGATATGTTGTTGATTCATATCACTTTTGTGATTTAATGTTGTGATCTTTTCACTTCGTCTTAGTCTTCGCTAATAAGTACTACAAATATTAGACTAATGGAACTGAGTTATCAATTTTGATGCTAAAACCTGTCAATGAGTCAAATGTTATTACACTTTTTAAAGCGGCCTTTTAACTATATACCCAAAATTGTCAGCCTCTTCGTCATCCCTCCAGAAGATTTCAGCAAGTGTCAAGTATAACAAAGTAATGATGTAAATTTCAACTCTGCAACTATTCAATATACGCCATGATTAGGAATATAAGATTCAAGTATTATTCAAAATTTTCAAACTAACCATATAGTAAAATCTTTGATATGTTGATTATATCACCTTTGTGATGTATGTTGTGATCTTTTCACTTCGGCTATATCTTCGCTAATAAGTATAAGAAATATTACACCAAGAGAAAACTGAGTTATCAATCATGATGCTAAAAGCTGTCCAGAAGTCAAATATTATTACAGCTTTTAAAGCTGCCGTTGAACTGTCTACATAAAAACTGTGTAGCCTCCTTCGTCATCCCTCTCAGATGATTTTTAGCAAGTGTCAAGTATAACAAAGAATGTTTAAATTTTAACTCCGCAAGACTTTTAAATATACGCTATGATTAGCAGTATAAGATTCAAACATTATTCAAAATTTTAAAAGTAGCATTATAGTAACATCTTTGATATGTTGTTGATTCATATCACTTTTTTGATTTAATGTTGTGATCTTTTCACTTCGTCTCAGTCTTTGCTAATAAGGACTACAAATATTAGACTAATAGAACTGAGTTATCAATTTTGATGCTAAAACCTGTCAATGAGTCAAATGTTATTACAGTTTTTAAAGCGGCCTTTTAACTATTCACCCAAAATTGTCCAGCCTCCTTTGTCATCCCTCCCAGAAGATTTTCAGCAAGTGTCCAGTATCACAAAGTAATGATGTAAATTTCAACTCTGCAAAACTTATTCAATATAATGTTGTGATCTTTTCACTTCGTTAGTCTTCGCTAATAAGTACTACAAATATTACACTAATGGAACTGAGTTATCAATTTTGATGCTAAAACCTGTCAATGAGTCAAATGTTATTACACTTTTTAAAGCGGCCTTTTAACTATATACCCAAAATTGTCCAGCCTTCTTCGTCATACCTCCCTGAAGATTTTCAGCAAGTGTCAAGTATAACAAAGTAATGATGTAAATTTCAACTCTGCAAAACTTATTCAATATACGCCATGATTAGGAGTATAAGATTCAAGTATTATTCAAAATTTTCAAAGTAACCATATAGTAAAATCTTTGATATGTTGATTCATATCACCTTTGTGATGTATGTTGTGATCTTTTCACTTCGACTATATCTTCGCTAATAAGTAAAAGAAATATTACACCAAGAGAAAACTGAGTTATCAATCATGATGCTAAAAGCTGTCCAGAAGTCAAATATTATTACAGCTTTTAAAGCTGCCGTTGAACTGTCTACATAAAAACTGTGCAGCCTCCATCGTCATCCCTCTCAGAACATTTTTAAAAGCAAGTGTCAAGTGTAACAAAGAAATGTTTTAAATTTTAACTCTGCAAGACTTTTAAATATACGCTATGATTTGCAATATAAGATTCAAACATTATTCAAAATTTTAAAAGTAGCATTATAGTAACTTCTTTGATATGTTGTTGATTCATATCACTTTTGTGATTTAATGTTGTGATCTTTTCACTTCGTCTTAGTCTTCGCTAATAAGTACTACAAATATTAGACTAATGGAACTGAGTTATCAATTTTGATGCTAAAACCTGTCAATGAGTCAAATGTTATTACACTTTTTAAAGCGGCCTTTTAACTATATACCCAAAATTGTCCAGCCTCTTCGTCATCCCTCCCAGAAGATTTCAGCAAGTGTCAGTATAACAAAGTAATGATGTAAATTTCAACTCTGCAACTTATTCAATATACGCCATGATTAGGAATATAAGATTCAAGTATTATTCAAAATTTTCAAACTAACCATATAGTAAAATCTTTGATATGTTGATTCATATCACCTTTGTGATGTATGTTGTGATCTTTTCACTTCGGCTATATCTTCGCTAATAAGTATAAGAAATATTACACCAAGAGAAAACTGAGTTATCAATCATGATGCTAAAAGCTGTCCAGAAGTCAAATATTATTACAGCTTTTAAAGCTGCCGTTGAACTGTCTACATAAAAACTGTGTAGCCTCCTTCGTCATCCCTCTCAGATGATTTTTAGCAAGTGTCAAGTATAACAAAGAATGTTTTAAATTTTAACTCCGCAAGACTTTTAAATATACGCTATGATTAGCAGTATAAGATTCAAACATTATTCAAAATTTTAAAAGTAGCATTATAGTAACATCTTTGATATGTTGTTGATTCATATATCACTTTTGTGATTTAATGTTGTGATCTTTTCACTTCGTCTCAGTCTTCGCTAATAAGGACTACAAATATTAGACTAATAGAACTGAGTTATCAATTTTGATGCTAAAACCTGTCAATGAGTCAAATGTTATTACACTTTTTAAAGCGGCCTTTTAACTATATACCCAAAATTGTCAAGCCTCCTTCGTCATCCCTCCCAGAAGATTTTCAGCAAGTGTCAAGTATAACAAAGTAATGATGTAAATTTCAACTCTGCAAAACTTATTCAATATAATGTTGTGATCTTTTCACTTCGTCTTAGTCTTCGCTAATAAGTACTACAAATATTACACTAATGAACTGAGTTATCAATTTTGATGCTAAAACATGTCAATGAGTCAAATGTTATTACACTTTTTAAAGCGGCCTTTTAACTATATACCCAAAATTGTCCAGCCTTCCGTCATCCCTCCCAGAAGATTTTCAGCAAGTGTCAAGTAAACAAAGTAATGATGTAAATTTCAACTCTGCAAAACTTATTCAATATACGCCATGATTAGGAGTATAAGATTCAACTATTATTCAAAATTTTCAAAGTAACCATATAGTAAAATCTTTGATATGTTGATTCATATCACCTTTGTGATGTATGTTGTGATTTTTCACTTCGACTATATCTTCGCTAATAAGTATAAGAAATATTACACCAAGAGAAAACTGAGTTATCAATCATGATGCTAAAAGCTGTCCAGAAGTCAAATATTATTACAGCTTTTAAAGCTGCCGTTGAACTGTCTACATAAAAACTGTGCAGCCTCCATCGTCATCCCTCTCAGAACATTTTTAAAAGCAAGTGTCAAGTGTAACAAAGAAATGTTTTAAATTTTAACTCTGCAAGACTTTTAAATATACGCTATGATTTGCAATATAAGATTCAAACATTATTCAAAATTTTAAAAGTAGCATTATAGTAACTTCTTTGATATGTTGTTGATTCATATCACTTTTGTGATTTAATGTTGTGATATTTTCACTTCGTCTTAGTCTTCGCTAATAAGTACTACAAATATTAGACTAATGGAACTGAGTTATCAATTTTGATGCTAAAACCTGTCAATGAGTCAAATGTTATTACACTTTTTAAAGCGGCCTTTTAACTATATACCCAAAATTGTCCAGCCTCTTCGTCATCCCTCCCAGAAGATTTCAGCAAGTGTCAAGTATAACAAAGTAATGATGTAAATTTCAACTCTGCAAAACTATTCAATATACGCCATGATTAGGAATATAAGATTCAAGTATTATTCAAAATTTTCAAAGTAACCATATAGTAAAATCTTTGATATGTTGATTATATCACCTTTGTGATGTATGTTGTGATCTTTTCACTTCGGCTATATCTTCGCTAATAAGTATAAGAAATATTACACCAAGAGAAAACTGAGTTATCAATCATGATGCTAAAAGCTGTCCAGAAGTCAAATATTATTACAGCTTTTAAAGCTGCCGTTGAACTGTCTACATAAAAACTGTGCAGCCTCCATCGTCATCCCTCTCAGAATGATTTTAGCAAGTGTCAAGTATAACAAAGAATGTTTTAAATTTTAACTCCGCAAGACTTTTAAATATACGCTATGATTTGCAATATAAGATTCAAACATTATTCAAAATTTTAAAAGTAGCATTATAGTAACATCTTTGATATGTTGTTGATTCATATCACTTTTGTGATTTAATGTTGTGATCTTTTCACTTCGTCTCAGTCTTCGCTAATAAGTACTACAAATATTAGACTAATGGAACTGAGTTATCAATTTTGATGCTAAAACCTGTCAATGAGTCAAATGTTATTACACTTTTTAAAGCGGCCTTTTAACTATATACCCAAAATTGTCCAGCCTTCTTCGTCATCCCTCCCAGAAGATTTCAGCAAGTGTCAAGTATAACAAAGTAATGATGTAAATTTCAACTCTGCAAACTTATTCAATATACGCCATGATTAGAAAAATAAGATTCAAGTATTATTCAAAATTTTCAAACTAACCATATAGTAAAATCTTTGATATGTTGATTAATATCACCTTTGTGATGTATGTGTGATCTTTTCACTTCGGCTATATCTTCGCTAATAAGTATAAGAAAATATTACACCAAGAGAAAACTGAGTTATCAATCATGATGCTAAAAGCTGTCCAGAAGTCAAATATTATTACAGCTTTTAAAGCTGCCGTTGAACTGTCTACATAAAAACTGTGTAGCTTCCTTCGTCATCCCTCTCAGATGATTTTTAGCAAGTGTCAAGTATAACAAAGAAATGTTTCAAATTTAACTCCGCAAGACTTTTAAATATACGCTATGATGCAGTATAAGATTCAAACATTATTCAAAATTTTAAAAGTAGCATTATAGTAACATCTTTGATATGTTGTTGATTCATATATCACTTTTGTGATTTAATGTTGTGATCTTTTCACTTCGTCTCAGTCTTCGCTAATAAGGACTACAAATATTAGACTAATAGAACTGAGTTATCAATTTTGATGCTAAAACCTGTCAATGAGTCAAATGTTATTACAGTTTTTAAAGCGGCCTTTAACTATTCACCCAAAATTGTCCAGCCCCTTTGTCATCCCTCCCAGAAGATTTTCAGCAAGTGTCCAGTATCACAAAGTAATGATGTAAATTTCAACTCTGCAAAACTTATTCAATATAATGTTGTGATCTTTTCACTTCGTGTTAGTCTTCGCTAATAAGTACTACAAATATTACACTAATGAAACTGAGTTATCAATTTTGATGCTAAAACCTGACAATGAGTCAAATGTTATTACACTTTTTAAAGCGGCCTTTTAACTATATACCCAAAATTGTCCAGCCTTCTTCGTCATCCCTCCCAGAAGATTTTCAGCAAGTGTCAAGTATAACAAAGTAATGATGTAAATTTCAACTCTGCAAAACTTATTCAATATACGCCATGATTAGGAGTATAAGATTCAAGTATTATTCAAAATTTTCAAAGTAACCATATAGTAAAATCTTTGATATGTTGACATATCACCTTTGTGATGTATGTTGTGATCTTTTCACTTCGACTATATCTTCGCTATAAGTAAGAAATATTACACCAAGAGAAAACTGAGTTATCAATCATGATGCTAAAAGCTGTCCAGAAGTCAAATATTATTACAGCTTTTAAAGCTGCCGTTGAACTGTCTACATAAAAACTGTGCAGCCTCCATCGTCATCCCTCTCAGAACATTTTTAAAAGCAAGTGTCAAGTGTAACAAAGAAATGTTTTAAATTTTAACTCTGCAAGACTTTTAAATATACGCTATGATTTGCAATATAAGATTCAAACATTATTCAAAATTTTAAAAGTAGCATTATAGTAACTTCTTTGATATGTTGTTGATTCATATCACTTTTGTGATTTAATGTTGTGATCTTTTCACTTCGTCTAGTCTTCGCTAATAAGTACTACAAATATTAGACTAATGGAACTGAGTTATCAATTTTGATGCTAAAACCTGTCAATGAGTCAAATGTTATTACACTTTTAAAGCGGCCTTTTAACTATACCCAAAATTTGTCAGCCTCCTCGTCATCCCTCCAGAAGATTTCAGCAAGTGTCAGTATAACAAAGTAATGATGTAAATTCAACTCTGCAATACATATTCAATATACGCCATGATTAGGAATATAAGATTCAAGTATTATTCAAAATTTTCAAACTAACCATATAGTAAAATCTTTGATATGTTGATTAATATCACCTTTGTGATGTATGTTGTGATCTTTCACTTCGGCTATATCTTCGCTAATAAGTATAAGAAATATTACACCAAGAGAAAACTGAGTTATCATCATGATGCTAAAAGCTGTCCAGAAGTCAAATATTATTACAGCTTTAAAGCTGCCGTTGAACTGTCTACATAAAAACTGTTAGCCTCCTCGTCATCCCTCTCAGATGAATTTTTAGCAAGTGTCAAGTATAACAAAGGAATGTTTCAAATTTAACTCCGCAAGACTTTTAATATACGCTATGATTAGCAGTATAAAGATTCAAACATTATTCAAAATTTTAAAAGTAGCATATAGTAACATCTTTGATATGTTGTTGATTCATATATCACTTTGTGATTTAATGTGTGATCTTTCACTTCGTCTCAGTCTTCGCTAATAAGGACTACAAATATAGACTAATAGAACTGAGTTATCAATTTGATGCTAAAACCTGTCAATGAGTCAAATGTTATTACAGTTTTAAAGCGGCCTTTAACTATATCCAAAATTGTCAGCCTCCTTGTCATCCCTCCAGAAGATTTTCAGCAAGTGTCAGTATACAAAGAATGATGTAAATTTCAACTCTGCAAAACTTATCAATATAATGTTGTGATCTTTTCACTTCGTGTTAGTCTTCGCTAATAGATACAAATAACACTAATGAAACTGAGTTATCAATTTGATGCTAAAACCTGACAATGAGTCAAATGTTATTACACTTTTAAAGCGGCCTTTTAACTATACCCAAATTGTCCAGCCTTCTTCGTCATCCCTCCAGAAGATTTCAGCAAGTGTCAAGTATAACAAAGTAAGATGTAAATTCAACTCTGCAAAACTTATTCAAATACGCCATGATTAGGAGTATAAGATTCAAGTATTATTCAAAATTTCAAAGTAACCATATAGTAAAATCTTTGATATGTTGATCATATCACCTTTGTGATGTATGTTGTGATTTTCACTTCGACTATATCTTCGCTAATAAGTATAAGAAATATTACACCAAGAGAAAACTGAGTTATCAATCATGATGCTAAAAGCTGTCCAGAAGTCAAATATTATTACAGCTTTTAAAGCTGCCGTTGAACTGTCTACATAAAAACTGTGCAGCCTCCATCGTCATCCTCTCAGAACATTTTAAAAGCAAGTGTCAAGTGTAACAAAGAAATGTTTTAAATTTTAACTCTGCAAGACTTTAAATATACGCTATGATTTGCAATATAAGATTCAAACATTATTCAAAATTTTAAAAGTAGCATATAGTAACTTCTTTGATATGTTGTTGATTCATATCACTTTTGTGATTTAATGTTGTGATCTTTTCACTTCGTCTTAGTCTTCGCTAATAAGTACTACAAATATTAGACTAATGGAACTGAGTTATCAATTTTGATGCTAAAACCTGTCAATGAGTCAAATGTTATTACACTTTTAAAGCGGCCTTTTAACTATATACCCAAAATTGTCAAGCCTCCTTCGTCATCCCTCCCAGAAGATTTCAGCAAGTGTCAAGATAAACAAAGTAAGATGTAAATTTCAACTCTGCAAATACAATTCAATATACGCCATGATAGGAATAAAGATTCAAGTATTATTCAAAATTTCAAACTAACCATATAGTAAAATCTTTGATATGTTGATTAATATCACCTTGTGATGTATGTTGTGATCTTTTCACTTCGGCTATATCTTCGCTAATAAGTATAAGAAATATTACACCAAGAGAAAACTGAGTTATCAATCATGATGCTAAAAGCTGTCCAGAAGTCAAATATTATTACAGCTTTTAAAGCTGCCGTTGAACTGTCTACATAAAAACTGTGTAGCCTCCTTCGTCATCCCTCTCAGATGAATTTTAGCAAGTGTCAAGTATAACAAAGGAATGTTTCAAATTTTAACTCCGCAAGACTTTTAAATATACGCTATGATTAGCAGTATAAGATTCAAACATTATTCAAAATTTTAAAAAGTAGCATTAGTAACATCTTTGATATGTTGTTGATTCATATATCACTTTTGTGATTTAATGTTGTGATCTTTTCACTTCGTCTCAGTCTTCGCTAATAAGGACTACAAATATAGACTAATAGAACTGAGTTATCAATTTTGATGCTAAAACCTGTCAATGAGTCAAATGTTATTACACTTTTTAAAGCGGCCTTTTAACTATATACCCAAAATTGTCAAGCCTCCTTCGTCATCCCTCCCAGAAGATTTCAGCAAGTGTCAAGTATAACAAAGTAGAGTAATTCAACTCTGCAATACATACAATATACGCCATGATTAGGAATATAAGATTCAAGTATTATTCAAAATTTCAAACTAACCATATAGTAAAATCTTTGATATGTTGATTAATATCACCTTTGTGATGTATGTTGTGATCTTTTCACTTCGGCTATATCTTCGCTAATAAGTATAAGAAAATTACACCAAGAGAAAACTGAGTTATCAATCATGATGCTAAAAGCTGTCCAGAAGTCAAATATTATTACAGCTTTTAAAGCTGCCGTTGAACTGTCTACATAAAAACTGTGTAGCCTCCTTCGTCATCCCTCTCAGATGATTTTAGCAAGTGTCAAGTATAACAAAGGAATGTTTCAAATTTAACTCCGCAAGACTTTTAAATATACGCTATGATTAGCAGTATAAGATCAAACATTATTCAAAATTTTAAAAGTAGCATTATAGTAACATCTTTGATATGTTGTTGATTCATATATCACTTTTGTGATTTAATGTTGTGATCTTTTCACTTCGTCTCAGTCTTCGCTAATAAGGACTACAAATATTAGACTAATAGAACTGAGTTATCAATTTTGATGCTAAAACCTGTCAATGAGTCAAATGTTATTACAGTTTTAAAGCGGCCTTTTAACTATTCACCCAAAATGTCCAGCCTCCTTTGTCATCCCTCCCAGAAGATTTCAGCAAGTGTCCAGTATCACAAAGTAATGATGTAAATTTCAACTCTGCAAAACTTATTCAATATAATGTTGTCATCTTTTCACTTCGTAGTCTTCGCTAATAAGTACTACAAATATTACACTAATGAAACTGAGTTATCAATTTGATGCTAAAACCTGACAATGAGTCAAATGTTATTACACTTTTTAAAGCGGCCTTTTAACTATATACCCAAAATGTCCAGCCTTCTTCGTCATCCCTCCCAGAAGATTTCAGCAAGTGTCAAGTATAACAAAGTAATGATAAATTTCAACTCTGCAAAACTTATTCAATATACGCCATGATTAGGAATATAAGATTGAAGTATTATTCAAAATTTTCAAAGTAACCATATAGTAAAATCTTTGATATGTTGCTTCATATCACCTTTGTGATGTAGTTGTGATCTTTTCACTTCAATCTCTTCTAATAAGTATAAGAAATATTACACCAAGAGAAAACTGAGTTATCAATCATGAGCTAAAAGCTGTCCAGAAGTCAAATATTATTACAGCTTTTAAAGCTGCCGTTGAAATGTCTACATAAAAACTGTGCAGCCTCCATCGTCATCCCTCTCAGAACATTTTAAAAGCAAGTGTCAAGTAAACAAAGAAATGTTTTAAATTTTAACTCTGCAAGACTTTTAAATATACGCTATGATTAGCAATAAGATTCAAACATTATTCAAAATTTTAAAGTAGCATATAGTAACATCTTTGATATGTTGTTGATTCATATATCACTTTTGTGATTTAATGTTGTGATCTTTTCACTTCGTCTCAGTCTTCGCTAATAAGGACTACAAATATTAGACTAATAGAACTGAGTTATCAATTTTGATGCTAAAACCTGTCAATGAGTCAAATGTTATTACAGTTTTTAAAGCGGCCTTTTAACTATTCACCCAAAATTGTCCAGCCTCCTTTGTCATCCCTCCCAGAAGATTTTCAGCAAGTGTCCAGTATCACAAAGTAATGATGTAAATTTCAACTCTGCAAAACTTATTCAATATAATGGTGATCTTTCACTTCGTGAGTCTTCGCTAATAAGTACTACAAATATTACACTAATGAAACTGATTATCAATTTTGATGCTAAAACCTGACAATGAGTCAAATGTTATTACACTTTTTAAAGCGGCCTTTTAACTATACCCAAAATTGTCCAGCCTTCTTCGTCATCCCTCCCAGAAGATTTTCAGCAAGTGTCAAGTATAACAAAGTAATGATGTAAATTTCAACTCTGCAAAACTTATTCAATATACGCCATGATTAGGAGTATAAGATTCAAGTATTATTCAAAATTTTCAAAGTAACCATATAGTAAAATCTTTGATATGTTGATTCATATCACCTTTGTGATGTATGTTGTGATCTTTTCACTTCACTATATCTTCGATAATAAGTATAAGAAATATTACACCAAGAGAAAACTGAGTTATCAATCATGGTGCTAAAAGCTGTCCAGAAGTCAAATATTATTACAGCTTTTAAAGCTGCCGTTGAACTGTCTACATAAAAACTGTGCAGCCTCCATCGTCATCCCTCTCAGAACATTTTTAAAAGCAAGTGTCAAGTGTGACAAAGAAATGTTTTAAATTTTAACTCTGCAAGACTTTTAAATATATGCTATGATTTGCAATATAAGATTCAAACATTATTCAAAATTTTAAAAGTAGCATTATAGTAACTTCTTTGATATGTTGATTCATATCACTTTTGTGATTTAATGTTGTGATCTTTTCACTTCGTCTTAGTCTTCGCTAATAAGTACTACAAATATTAGACTAATGGAACTGAGTTATCAATTTTGATGCTAAAACCTGTCAATGAGTCAAATGTTATTACACTTTTTAAAGCGGCCATTTAACTATATACCCAAAATTGTCAAGCCTCCTTCGTCATCCCTCCCAGAAGATTTCAGCAAGTGTCAAGTATAACAAAGTAATGATGTAAATTTCAACTCTGCAATACATATTCAATATACGCCATGATTAGGAATATAAGATTCAAGTATTATTCAAAATTTTCAAACTAACCATATAGTAAAATCTTTGATATGTTGATTAATATCACCTTTGTGATGTATGTTGTGATCTTTTCACTTCGGCTATATCTTCGCTAATAAGTATAAGAAATAACACCAAGAGAAAACTGAGTTATCAATCATGATGCTAAAAGCTGTCCAGAAGTCAAATATTATTACAGCTTTTAAAGCTGCCGTTGAACTGTCTACATAAAAACTGTGTAGCCTCCTTCGTCATCCCTCTCAGATGATTTTTAGCAAGTGTCAAGTATAACAAAGGAATGTTTCAAATTTTAACTCCGCAAGACTTTTAAATATACGCTATGATTAGCAATAGATTCAAACATTATTCAAAATTTTAAAAGTAGCATTATAGTAACATCTTTGATATGTTGTTGATCATATATCACTTTTGTGATTTAATGTTGTGATCTTTTCACTTCGTCTCAGTCTTCGCTAATAAGGACTACAAATATTAGACTAATAGAACTGAGTTATCAATTTTGATGCTAAAACCTGTCAATGAGTCAAATGTTATTACAGTTTTTAAAGCGGCCTTTTAACTATTCACCCAAAATTGTCCAGCCTCCTTTGTCATCCTTCCCAGAAGATTTTCAGCAAGTGTCCAGTATCACAAAGTAATGATGTAAATTTCAACTCTGCAAAACTTATTCAATATAATGTTGTGATCTTTTCACTTCGTCTTAGTCTTCGCTAATAAGTACTACAAATATTACACTAATGAAACTGAGTTATCAATTTTGATGCTAAAACCTGACAAGAGTCAAATGTTATTACACTTTTTAAAGCGGCCTTTAACTATATACCCAAAATTGTCCAGCCTTCTTCGTCATCCCTCCCAGAAGATTTTCAGCAAGTGTCAAGTATAACAAAGTAATGATGTAAATTTCAACTCTGCAAAACTTATTCAATATACGCCATGATTAGGAGTATAAGATTCAAGTATTATTCAAAATTTTCAAAGTAACCATATAGTAAAATCTTTGATATGTTGATTCATATCACCTTTGTGATGTATGTTGTGATCTTTTCACTTCGACTATATCTTCGCTAATAAGTATAAGAAATATTACACCAAGAGAAAACTGAGTTATCAATCATGATGCTAAAAGCTGTCCAGAAGTCAAATATTATTACAGCTTTTAAAGCTGCCGTTGAACTGTCTACATAAAAACTGTGCAGCCTCCATCGTCATCCCTCTCAGAACATTTTTAAAAGCAAGTGTCAAGTGTAACAAAGAAATGTTTTAAATTTTAACTCTGCAAGACTTTAAATATACGCTATGATTAGCAGTATAAGATTCAAACATTATTCAAAATTTTAAAAGTCGCATTATAGTAACATCTTTGATATGTTGTTGACTCATATCACTTTTGTGATTTAATGTTGTGATCTTTTCACTTCGTCTCAGTCTTCGCTAATAAGGACTACAAATATTAGACTAATAGAACTGAGTTATCAATTTTGATGCTAAAACCTGTCAATGAGTCAAATGTTATTACAGTTTTTAAAGCGGCCTTTTAACTATTCACCCAAAATTGTCCAGCCTCCTTTGTCATCCTTCCCAGAAGATTTTCAGCAAGTGTCCAGTATCACAAAGTAATGATGTAAATTTCAACTCTGCAAAACTTATTCAATATAATGTTGTGATCTTTTCACTTCGTCTTAGTCTTCGCTAATAAGTACTACAAATATTACACTAATGAAACTGAGTTATCAATTTTGATGCTAAAACCTGACAATGAGTCAAATGTTATTACACTTTTTAAAGCGGCCTTTTAACTATATACCCAAAATTGTCCAGCCTTCTTCGTCATCCCTCCCAGAAGATTTTCAGCAAGTGTCAAGTATAACAAAGTAATGATGTAAATTTCAACTCTGCAAAACTTATTCAATAACGCCATGATTAGGAGTATAAGATTCAAGTATTATTCAAAATTTTCAAAGTAACCATATAGTAAAATCTTTGATATGTTGATTCATATCACCTTTGTGATGTATGTTGTGATCTTTTCACTTCGACTATATCTTCGCTAATAAGTATAAGAAATATTACACCAAGAGAAAACTGAGTTATCAATCATGATGCTAAAAGCTGTCCAGAAGTCAATATTATTACAGCTTTTAAAGCTGCCGTTGAACTGTCTACATAAAAACTGTGCAGCCTCCATCGTCATCCCTCTCAGAACATTTTTAAAAGCAAGTGTCAAGTGTAACAAAGAAATGTTTTAAATTTTAACTCTGCAAGACTTTTAATATACGCTATGATTAGCAGTATAAGATTCAAACATTATTCAAAATTTTAAAAGTAGCATTATAGTAACATCTTTGATATGTTGTTGATTCATATATCACTTTTGTGATTTAATGTTGTGATCTTTTCACTTCGTCTCAGTCTTCGCTAATAAGGACTACAAATATTAGACTAATAGAACTGAGTTATCAATTTTGATGCTAAAACCTGTCAATGAGTCAAATGTTATTACAGTTTTTAAAGCGGCCTTTTAACTATTCACCCAAAATTGTCCAGCCTCCTTTGTCATCCCTCCCAGAAGATTTTCAGCAAGTGTCCAGTATCACAAAGTAATGATGTAAATTTCAACTCTGCAAAACTTATTCAATATAATGTTGTGATCTTTTCACTTCGTGTTAGTCTTCGCTAATAAGTACTACAAATATTACACTAATGAAACTGAGTTATCAATTTTGATGCTAAAACCTGACAATGAGTCCAATGTTATTACACTTTTTAAAGCGGCCTTTTAACTATATACCCAAAATTGTCCAGCCTTCTTCGTCATCCCTCCCAGAAGATTTTCAGCAAGTGTCAAGTATAACAAAGTAATGATGTAAATTTCAACTCTGCAAAACTTATTCAATATACGCCATGATTAGGAGTATAAGATTCAAGTATTATTCAAAATTTTCAAAGTAACCATATAGTAAAATCTTTGATATGTTGATTCATATCACCTTTGTGATGTATGTTGTGATCTTTTCACTTCAACTATATCTTCGATAATAAGTATAAGAAATATTACACCAAGAGAAAACTGAGTTATCAATCATGATGCTAAAAGCTGTCCAGAAGTCAAATATTATTACAGCTTTTAAAGCTGCCGTTGAACTGTCTACATAAAAACTGTGCAGCCTCCATCGTCATCCCTCTCAGAACATTTTTAAAAGCAAGTGTCAAGTGTAACAAAGAAATGTTTTAAATTTTAACTCTGCAAGACTTTTAAATATATGCTATGATTTGCAATATAAGATTCAAACATTATTCAAAATTTTAAAAGTAGCATTATAGTAACTTCTTTGATATGTTGTTGATTCATATCACTTTTGTGATTTAATGTTGTGATCTTTTCACTTCGTCTTAGTCTTCGCTAATAAGTACTACAAATATTAGACTAATGGAACTGAGTTATCAATTTTGATGCTAAAACCTGTCAATGAGTCAAATGTTATTACACTTTTTAAAGCGGCCTTTTAACTATATACCCAAAATCGTCCAGCCTTCTTCGTCATCCCTCCCAGAAGATTTCAGCAAGTGTCAAGTATAACAAAGTAATGATGTAAATTTCAACTCTGCAAAACTTATTCAATATACGCCATGATTAGGAATATAAGATTCAAGTATTATTCAAAATTTTCAAAGTAACCATATAGTAAAATCTTTGATATATTGATTAATATCACCTTTGTGATGTATGTTGTGATCTTTTCACTTTGGCTATATCTTCGCTAATAAGTATAAGAAATATTACACCAAGAGAAAACTGAGTTATCAATCATGATGCTAAAAGCTGTCCAGAAGTCAAATATTATTACCGCTTTTAAAGCTGCCGTTAAACTGTCTACATAAAAACTGTGCAGCCTCCATCGTCATCCCTCTCAGAACATTTTTAAAAGCAAGTGTCAAGTGTAACAAAGAAATGTTTTAAATTTTAACTCCGCAATACTTTTAAATATACACCATGATTAGCAATATAAGATTCAAACATTATTCAAAATTTTAAAAGTAGCATTATAGTAACATCTTTGATATGTTGTTGATTCATATCACTTTTGTGATTTAATGTTGTGATCTTTTCACTTCGTCTCAGTCTTCGCTAATAAGTACTACAAATATTAGACTAATGGAACTGAGTTATCAATTTTGATGCTAAAACCTGTCAATGAGTCAAATGTTATTACACTTTTTAAAGCGGCCTTTTAACTATATACCCAAAATTGTCCAGCCTTCTTCGTCATCCCTCCCAGAAGATTTCAGCAAGTGTCAAGTATAACAAAGTAATGATGTAAATTTCAACTCTGCAAAACTTATTCAATATACGCCATGATTAGGAATATAAGATTCAAGTATTATTCAAAATTTTCAAACTAACCATATAGTAAAATCTTTGATATGTTGTCGATCACCAAGAATTGGCCAAAAACGCTTATAAAATTCAGCCGGAAAGCCATCAAGGCCAGGAGACTTGCCAGAGGCCATGCCATCTAAAGCTCGTTTACATTCGGCATTTGTAAGTGGCCCTTCGCACTGTGATTTCTCATCATCAGACAGACGCATATTAATGTTCTTTAGAAAAAAGTCTTGATGTTCGCGATCTAGAGGCTGTGCAGTGAAAAGGAGTGCATAGAATTGAATCCATGCTAGAGCGATGGATTTTGCAGTGGAGACTACAACTCCTGCTAAGTTGCGCACAGAAGAAATAATTCGTCTTCGTGCTCGTTTTTTTTCCAAACGAAAAAAATATGCGGTAGAGGCTTCTCCCTCTTCAGCCCATTGGATGTTGGATCGGATACGGGCACCTTTGGCTCTCTTTAAATGGGCTTCTTCTAACTCAGATTTTGTGTCAGCAATGTCTGACTTTACATCTTCACCGGCTGCAGCACGGCGATCGAGATGGAATAGAGTTTTCTCTAATGAGGAAATTGCATGTCGATCATTGATAGCTTTTGAACGGGAAAATTTGGCTATGAGGTGACAAAGACGGGATTTACCGGCATCCCACCAAGCACTCATAGAATGGAAGGAAGCCTTATATGTTCGCCAAGATGTCCAGAAATCTTGTACTAGCTCATTAAGAGCGGGGTCACTTAAATGAGATGTGTTGAATTTCCAGAGACCTCGACCTCGATTGACACTGGAAGATATGCCTAGTTCTAGATACACATAAGAATGGTCAGAACGAAAAAAGGGTAAAATATTAACTTCCAAAACCATAGGGAGAAAAAAGGAAGAGAGCCAATACATGTCAAGTCTGGATGCTTGCTGTCCGCTAGGACGACGCCAAGTATACTCATTCTTATTAGGGTGATGAAGTCGCCACACATCATGCAGATCATAAGAGGTCATCAGATCTGTAAGAGTGTCTGACCAATTATATGCCCAAATGGAGGTTGGATTACAACCCAAGCGATCCTTGGAAGCATCAACAACCGTATTAAAATCCCCACAAAGAACAATGGGTGTATCTCGATCGAGAATAGTATATAGCGATTCAAAGAAATCAATACCCGGAGCTTTTTTATTTGGACCATACACGTTACAAAGCTGTATTGAAAAATTCTCCTGTTCAACTCTGCACATATTAACCTGCCAGATTGATTTTTAAAGGAATGGACTATAGAGTAATCAGGTTTGTAAAGAATAGCGACACCTGAGCTACGATTAGTGCCAGGAGAGGAAATTGCTTTGTAACCTATTTTGTTAAGACCACTTGAGGTGGCGTCAGAAAGCCATTTTGAAAATTCGGCTTCCG
This sequence comes from Dendronephthya gigantea, assembly GCF_004324835.1. Lineage (NCBI taxonomy): Eukaryota > Metazoa > Cnidaria > Anthozoa > Malacalcyonacea > Nephtheidae > Dendronephthya > Dendronephthya gigantea. The sequence continues at coordinate 71,850 of NW_021163239.1, read as the reverse complement.
AGATTGAATATTATCAACTTCCTCAGTAGCATCGACGTATTCTTGATCAACCTCATCATCGTAATCATCATCATCCTCATCATCATCATTGTTATCATCATTATCATCATCATCAGCATCCTCATCATCCTTATCAACATCGCTATCGTCGTCATCATTATCCTTATCATCATCAACTCGCTCATTATTCCGATCATCCTTAGTGTTGTTATCGTTGGTTTCAAGTTGAGTGTTGATAGGTAAATCATTTTCGACACCAACTTCCATATTATAATTTTCCATCTCAGCAGCCTCATCTTCTAATGTCGAGAAGAGATTCGGCGAGGCCAAGTCGGAAAGGGGTTTTCCGCGTTTGCCATCGTGTGAAGCAGAACCTGCAGATGACTCGTCATCAGATCGAGTGCGTTTTTTTGCGCGGTTAACCTTCACGGGTTGGAAAGGAACATCATCATGCTCCATAACACTGTCATTTACAAAATCTGCAAAGGTCTTACAAGCAGTTGCTGTTGTGATAGTGTTATCCGTTACAACGGCTGCAGAGGTCTTAGGAGCAGCTGCTTTCGTTGTAGTATTTTGTGTTATAACAGCTGCAGAGGTCTTAGGAGCAACTGTTGTCGAGGTAGTTTCAGTTGGGAGGGGAACGTTTGAATTATCAACCTCAGGAGGATCAATTATTTCAATTGCCGGTTCGTCTTGAATAACGGGATGTCTTGCTGGACAATCCTTAACAGCATGACCAGGCTTATGACAATGAAAACATGTTTGAACCTGACCAACATGAAAAACATTACACCAGTGCCCTGCTATGTGCAGTCGTGATGGTATTGACTGACGTATTTCCATCAATACGTTTCGTACGCCAGTATAAACGTTATAAAGAGTATCCATCTTCACATGAAGAATGGTACCATAGGGGCGTAAGGCCTCCCGAATGGCATCATCCGGGATACCATAGCTCAATCGAGTAACATTTACCCATTTGGCTGTTTTACACGGCTTGAATGTTAAAGGCTTTCCCCGAAAGGTCAAGCCAGAGTGAGAGAATTCCTCACATGCAACCTCCGAGCGACAAGTCACTCGAACAAGACGCGACGATAGGAGAACACATGCTTCACAAAGACGCGAGAAATTGTCTTTCAGTTGCTCTCGGAATTCCGTCATCACACTCTTGACGGTAATTCTCACTTCACCTGCATCAGCAGGCAAGCCAACATCAACCGTTCGATTCGCAAAAGGAATCTTCATGGTTTGAAACAAAACAAAAACAAAGAGAAGAAAAGGGGTCCAGCAGAGACCAATGCTCTGCCCCCTAAGAAAATATATAAAAGGGGACCAGCAGAGACTAAACCTCTGCCCCCCGAGAAAATATAGAAAAGAGGTCCAGCAGATACCAATGCTCTGCCCCCTGAGAAAATATGTAAAAGGGGACCAGCAGAGACTAAACCTCTGCCCCCCGAGAAAATATAGAAAAGAGGTCCAGCAGAGACCAATGCTCTGCCCCCCGAGAAAATATATAAAGGGGACCAGCAGAGACTAAACCTCTGCCCCCCAAGAAAATATGGAAAATATAGAAGAAGGTCCAGCAGAGACCAATGCTCTGCCCCCCGAGAAAATATAGAAAAGGAATCCTGCAGAGGGAATCCCTAAGGAAAGAAGGAATACAAATAAGGAGTCCAGAAAAGACAATCCTTTGCCCTCCAAATTAATTAGAAAAGAGAATAATAAAAAAATTTTAACCTACAGGAAGTCCAGCAAGGCTAGCCCTTGCCCTTCCTGATAAATGCCAAAAAACACTTTAGGGCACCAGCCCGAACACCAGCTAACAACACGAGATGCGAGCCACGAGACGCGAGCCACGAGACGCGAGCCACGAGACACCAACGAGACACCAGGGCTCCCAAGAGCCGACTGGCCCCAAGGCCACGACACCACCAAGCCAACCACGAGGGAGACCAGCAGCGGAGGCAGGAGACCAGCCACAGACCAGAGACACCAGAGCCAAGACCTCCTCTTCTTTGCTTCCTCTTCTGTGCTTCCTCTTCTTAGCTTTCTCTTCTTTGCGTCTACTTGCAATCGAGATTTCGGAATTCTTCTCTTAGCCAAAAGGCCGAGAAGCGATAACCCGTTTTCGCCTCGCCACCAAGACTTTATTGCGCATCGGCGAGCCCGCTCGACCCGGTGGTGTGCGATTGAGTGAGCATGCAGGATTCGCTGGCACGAAGGAGCCAAGCACCGATGTCGCCGCAGCTCGTTATTTCGTGAACGGGTTCGATGCGAGGCCGGCGGGCCACCTACGCTTGCCGAGACGTCCTCGCGGTCACGCTTTGCTGCTGCCGCCGAGCCATTCTATATTGTCGAGAGTTGGTGAACAACAATGATCGTGAAGCTGTTTTTTGTGGTTTTCGGTCACTTTTGCTTTCACACAGTTCCGATAGATAGTTGGTTATTCATTTATCTACGTCGATGTGTTGCCTCGCAAGAGTTGTGGTGCTGTGGTATGTGCTGATATCCGAGACGTTGTTATATATCGTGTGACGAACCTCTCGACGCTGCGGTAGCGGTGGTAGTATATGTATATGTATGTAGTACCGGCACGCCATCCGTCGATCGGTAGCGAGAGCTGATCAATAGGTGTCGAATTTCAAACGATTTTCCGAGATTCGGTTACACTTGATAACTTGTGACACAACCCGACGGCGGCACCGTTGTTAAAAAATCCAGTTGTTATTAGCTTTCACACGCACGCACGCATGCACGCACACACGCACGCACGCTTCTGAGTTTTAGATTTGTTTTTCGATTTTTGTTTGAATCATGAATAAGATGTGGTTGACGAAGGGAGAAGGGGACGAGCGCGAACGCAGGTCCCCACTACCAGAAATTATACGCTCGAGTTACCCACATTAGGGGTAATCGCAGGAGTCAACCCAGTCGAAGTGCAATGAAAGGGCCTCATCCTGAGAGGACCTCCTAGTTGATCAAGGTGCCTGTCGCGTCAGGTAAGTATGCTTTTGTGGCAGCGCCGTTGACTTATAATTGTGGCGACGAAGCGTTTCGATCGCGGTCGTTCACGTTACAGTAGTGAATAATATTCATACGTACGTACAGCGTTTGTTATCAATGTGGCTGTTCGTAACTGGTTTCCCGATCGATCGAGGAGTCCGGCGACTGCGGCGGTTCGTCTGAAAATGGAAAGTGGCATGAGTTGATGTGAGGTTTAACTCTACCGAAACAGAATTTTAGAAAGAACAATGCCAATTAAGTTATTGCATTGAATAATAATATATATAGGCCTGCATGGCTGAGTATAACAAATAGATAGCTACTAGATCGGATACTATATATGATAGAATCACTATATACTGAGCGAGTTTTCATGCAGTGTTACTGAATTCATATTAATTTTTTGTTTCGATTCAAATGGTGGTTATTCTTCCCCCGTTGAGATGAAGAGGGCCGTACTCGGATGTAGTGCAATACCAAGACAACCCATGGCCAGGGGGAAGCAAGCTTCAATCCCAGGGCCGAAGGCCAAAAATCAGTTTAATATATGAGTTAGGCATTGCCTAACATATCAGATATTAAGGTGATAAGAACAGATACTACACTTGATCTTATTTGGATATATTTACGTTTAAAACATCATATTGCAATATGCAAGTTCTAAGCACCGGAAAAAACCTTCAGGTAATTATGTACATAGTGTGTAATCGAGATAGTTAGCTAGGCTTGACCAGCAAGCCATTTGTCCACGTAAAACAATTAGAACCTGAAAACAACAGGAATAAAAATAATGATCTACATTAATAGGAGAGAGCAGACCCATTTGCGACAAGCGCATAAAGGGAGTCCTTGACCTCAGGTTCAATATCTGGAATATCGTCAATGTACTCTGGGTGCATATAAGCAAAAAAGGTGAGATAAGCTTTTTGAGCAACAGGTTCTATATTATCAATAAATGAAAGCGCTTCATCAGAAGGAGGTTCCAACAAATCAGGCATCGCTGCCGCCGCATACTCCCAAGAGCGAAACAGTTCATAATGAGCGTAAGTCACATTAGGGTCCTGGTTCACATTCTCAGGAACTGGAGCTTGAGTGAAACAAGGATCTTCTAAAAACTCGAGGCCTGTCGGTCTTACAGGAGAAAGGATATCATCGAGGACTGTAGGAAAGAGGTGTTGCTCCGCAGGGTTTAACAAGGTGGGATGCCTGAAGGCAAAAGCTTTTTTGAAGCTTGGCAAATCAGACAACAGGATAAGTTCTTCCGTATCTTCTATCTCTTTTAAAACTTCATTGGTTAGTTCTGCAACACATTCTGCTTTCAACCGTACATGTTCGTAATCAAAATAATCAATCGGGCCATCATCCTCCATAGTCTCAACTGACGTATCAGAAGGGAGGGAGGGCAAGGTTTCAACAGGAGGGACATTGTTAGCTTGATCTTCGATCGATCGTTGTTGTTTATCAACAGGAGGGGCATTTTTAGTGTTATCAACAAGAGGGACATCTTTAGTTTGATCTTCTTTGGTGGCTTGTTGTTGTTTATCAACAGGAGGGACATCCTTAATTTGATCTTCTTCAATTGTTCGTTGTTGCTTAGGCAGCGGGAGAGAAGCAGCTGATTGCAAACGCTTCCCTGAATCAATATGACGGGGAGTTTCTTCCGACGTAACAGATGGAGGTACGGTATGCTGAGACTGAGCATCAATGGCGATAGATTGGACATCAACACTCGAATCCAGTACAGGATTTTGTAGAGGTACATCCACTTTCTGCGGGCCAACAATCGTGTTAGACTCAACTAGAAATTTCTTACGTGGGCAATTCTTCGAAATGTGTCCTGTCGGTTCACACAGGAAGCACTGTTGTGCCTGTCCCCGGTAAAACACATTAACCGGATGATGGTTAATGGTGAGGCGTGAAGGAATCGGTTTTTTGAGATCCATTTTCACCGAGTAAACGGAAATACCGATACCTTTAACCAACTCGCGACGCATTTGCAAAACGTTTCCATATTCTGTTAGACGAGATTTTATCGAGTTTTCGGTTGTACCAAACATTACTCGTGTTAATTTCACCCACTGAACACTCGGTGCAGAGGACAGCTTAATGGGATGACCTCGGAATGTTAATCCCTCCGCTCGTAACTCGGTAGCAGCTTGTGCAGATCGACAGTGAACGAGTATGGACATTGCGCCCGACTGCATAACATTTTCTATGAACGCCGAAGCATTCTCGGATTGTTCGCAAAAATCATCGACTAATTCTTCCAACGTGGTCGGATGACCAGGTGACAAAGAAAGCTCAGCTAAAAGACCAACCAGGGCACGTTCAGCATGTGGGATGGCAGACATCTCGGGGACGCACGCGCACCAACGGACACGGAGACCACAAGACACTGCTCGACGGACAGTCCCAAGGCCAGCCAACCACCAAAGGAGACCAGCAAGCCAGAGACAGGAAAGAACACCAGCAGAACACCAGAAGGACCAATGGACCACCAGTACAGATTGCAAAACCAAGATAAAACCAATTGATCTTGCACCACAATATCAACAATTCTTTTCAACAATAATACTTCTTCGAGATTTCAAAAACTTCTACACTTGATCTTATTTTGATTTATTATACGTTTGAAATTATGTACATGAGAGTGCTATATGTAACATTCCAAGAACTGGATACAATAAGACCTGCAGGTATAATTACATAGTCGCGATCAAATTTAAAAGCTACACTTGACCAGCAAATGATTTGTCCTCTAAATTATCAAGAGACCGAGATAACGTTCAGCAATAAAAATGAATGATCAACATTCATAATTAAAATCGAGATTTTTAGCAACTAAATCATAAAGTTCGCATTTTAGATCCAAGTCAATAGCATCTATATCATCAATGTATTCCGGGTGCCTTAAGGCGAAAAAGTTCAGCTAACCCCTCAGGGTCTCAGTGTCCAGGTCTTTTAATACTGATAAATCATTCTCCGTTGGAGGGTCCAGAAGTTCCGGCAGAACCAAAGCGGCGTAGAACCAGGACATAAACAGCTCGTATTGTTGGTGGATAGGATCTTTCGGGCTGCGCGTTTCTTCGAGTGGCGGTAGAGGCCTTGGATCTTACGGGCTTCGGTAGGGTTGAAGTTTGCGATTCGTCTGCCGTGAGGGGGGCGACGTGGGTCTTGTGCTTGTGGAGGATTAGTTGCTCGTGCTGGCCGGTTGCGGGAGTTAATTTCGGAAGCTAGTGTGCGACATGAGTCAGCAAACAGCTCGCATTGTTCAGAGAAGTCATCCCATGAAAGTGCTGCAGCGAAGGTGGTGGACCAATGGTCATGAAAGTTTTGGATATCCTCGGTGTTCTGAACGTGGTTTTCCATATTGATTTCATCCGGTGAGGTCGAGGGTATTACATCATTAGTTGAGAGGTGGTTGGTATGAGGGACTTGGGGGGAAGGTTGTTGCGGAGGTGAGGGTTGTGATGGGATGAAAAGGGTTGGTGATGGATTATTAGGGGACATATGGTTGTCGGTTGATGGTATCGGGGAGTCGCTGAGGGGTTCAGGGATAGGGACCTGTTGGGTCTGGGAGGGGTTTGGGAAGAAAGGTCATCTGAGTCAACATCCTGTAGGGTAGCTCGTAAGCGATCGAGGTTGGTGTTGATATTCTGGAGGGTGTCGGAGGGAAGGTATTTCGTGGTGGGGGTAGGAGGCGGTGAGGGCGAAGTGGGAGATGGCATTGAACTTTTCGAGGGCTTTCGCCGATAGTGTCGAATCAGTTGTCTCACTTCTCTCTCGGGATGGGGACACATTGTGGAGCGACGGTTAACTGGGATGGGGGGAGGGAATTCTGGTGAGGGAGGTCTTGGGGATGAGGTCGAGGATGTAGGAGTGGGTTCAGCACTTGTTGAGGAAGATGTATTTCGAGGAGATTGTGGGGGAGCGTTGTTTTCCAATATCTGCCGGATGAGTTTCCTTGTTGATGCTGGGGTAGCCTTGGCCGGTTGATTTGGGTGGTCATGCGTGTTGATGATACTGGCTACGACTTTGGCTACTTCGGGAGTTTTAGCTGGCGGCGGTGTTTTGAGGGTTCGTTGGGGGGAACCGTCAGGCGTTGAGGAAGCATCGAAGTGTTTTCGAGAGTAGTGCGCCGATCCAGCACGGAAAGAATCGCGTTGGGTTTTATGGCAAATAGGACAGGGAAGGCCGGTGATCAGAAACGGCACAACACACTCTAGTTTCACCGTTCGCGGGCAAGCCATCTTGCCAGGAAGCTGGCAGCTAAGAGGAGAGCCCAACAACTCCTCAGGACCTTCAGTGGTCCTGGTTCAACTCGCAGAGTCTATGAACTGAGCAAGAGGTTCCCCAGAGTTGAAGATCCTCAAGCCCAGAACATATCCTCTTTGAGAGGAAGGCCAGGAAGCCACTTACTAGCATGCGGATCTTCTTCTTGCTGCCAAAAACTTGCTTGAAACTTGCTTAGAATTGTTCTTCGGTCGACGATTAAGCTGATAAGAACAGATACTACACTTGATCTTATTTTGAGTTAAACGACGATGGGCTTACGACTCCGACGGTGCAATGGAGCCTGGACCCGTGCAATCGCCGTACCCAAGGGGGCCACTACTTAGTGACGCAGATCGTCAGAGGGTATGAACCTCTCCCCTGTGCCATGAAACAACACGTGAGTGGTAGACTAATGATGGTGAATGACAGTAAACGATGATTAATTACACGACCAACGCGAGCAACCCTAGAAACACCAATAAAAAATTCATCCAAAAGGACGGTTACCTGTGCAACCCAGCTGGCCCAAAAGCCAGCCAAACCACAGGCCAAAATTGAAAGGACAATCACATACAAATTACAAAACAAACAAAATAAACAATATTACAACAAAGAAGACAAGTTACTAGTCTCAACCAACAAAAGGCAGAAGAGACTCGCAATTACATAACAATACATCTTCAAGGACAACGGCAGTACTTTCCCATAAGGCGAACCCCGTGCTCTCGAAGAAACAAAAAACACACTAAAGGCAAAATTTACACAATAAAATCCCGAGAGAAACGAATCCAATTCGCATCAGTGATTAAACAACTATCCCATCTGCCAACCAGTCATGCTGAAAACGACCAGAAGGAACATGCCGCTTTTGTAGGCGAACCAAGAAACGAAAGGTAGATTTTGCTAATCTAAGGGTGTTTTGAGCATCGGGAGGAACTCGCTCAAACCGATGCTTGTTTCTGGCTAACCATAGATGATGACGAAGGATACCCAAAAGGGCATTAAAAACGATTGGCAACCTTGAAGTCGAAGGGAGACCAAAGTAAATGATATCGTTCGTGAGAGTTAATCCAGGATCACCTTTATGTAACTGAGAAGAGAACCAATTCCAAATTTCCCGAGCAAAAGGGCATAAGATAATTATATGTACGGTTGATTCCGCTTGACCACAGTGGCACAAGGGATCCACGTTCATTCCAAAACGGATCAAACGATCCGCAAGAGGAAGAATTCCATGAAAAGACAACCATGATGTATCTTGGACTGAACGCGTAAACCTCCACAAGCGAAGGCTTGCCCAGACATGACTCCACTCTACATTAAAGCCAAGGTCAGAAAACTTGGCATTTGCTCTATGGTCACGTCGAGTGGAGACCAATAATAAACAGTAAGCAATTTGAGCAGTCAATTGGTCAATGGGAAGTGGATCTAGTGGAGGACGGGGAATAGACCAACCTTGGTCCATTCTTTCTCCTTTTAGAGAAATCCAAGCACGAACCACCGATGCATAAAACGAAGGTAGGCGCTTAACTCGATAAGAAGGGATTGATGCCCTTGCAAGAAGGGAATGTGCATCACAGTCAAAAACTGCAGACACATGAAAATTGAAAAAGGCTACCCACGGAACTGTATATTCTTCCGTTAGAAAGCGACGAAGCCAAATGACTCGTAAGGATAAAAGTTTCTGAGCAATGTCGACAACAGCTAATCCTCCAAGCGACAAAGGCTGGACCAAAGAAGACCGAGCTAGCCACTCTCGTTTTTTTCCCCATATAAAGGAGAAGAGAATTTTGTTGATTTGCGCTATAACCGTTTTAGGAATCTCAAAAATGGTTGCCTGATACCAGAAGATCGATAAGCCAAGGGTATTAGCAATAAAAGCTCGACCACGGAAGGACAACTGTTGTTGCTTCCACAAAGTCAACTTCTCCTCAAAACGTTTTATCAACTCAGACCAATCAACTTGGTTATTATTACTCAGACGACAACCCAGTACCGTGATAAAAGAATTTGTCCATTTTAAGGAAACCGGCAAATCTATTCGATTCTGCCAAGTGCCGAATAGCAAACCATAACTTTTACTAACGTTGAGCCTTGCACCTGATGCTTGTTCATATTGATTAAATAAAGAAAAAACAGCCAGTAATGCTTTGTCCGAACGAACCAGTATACTGGTGTCATCAGCATATTGGAAAATCTTTACTTGTTGTCCATCAGGAAGGACAAAACCATCAATATCTGACGCTTTCCGGACTGCACAAGAGATTGTCTCTGCAACCAAAATGTACAATAAAGGTGATAAAGGGCAACCTTGACGAACTCCACGCGACACACGAAAAGCATCACTAACATGACCATTTACCAAAACTTGCGAAAAGATGTTTGTATATAAAAGAGCCACCCAAGCTCGAAAGGATCGACCAAAATTCATTTTCTCTAGCACTTGTTGAAGAAAATGCCAATCTACATGATCAAAAGCTTTTTCCTGATCTAAGGAGATTAAAGCACCTCCTATGTTATTATCATTAGAATGATTGATGATGTCTTGAAGCAAACGAACTCCCTCGCCCGAGAACCGTCCAGGAACACCACCACATTGGACAGGAGACACAACTTTGCTAATGACCAGCTTTAAACGATTCGTAAGTACTTTTGACAAGATCTTATAGTCCGTACAAAGTAAGGAGATCGGCCTCCAATTTTTTGGGTCCATTCTATCATTCTTTTTATAAAGCAGAGTAATCAAGCCAGTGCGTTGCGAAAATGATAATGTGCCCCGATCCAGACAGTCATTAAAAACATCGACTAAGTCATTACCCAAAAGATTCCAAAAGCATTTGTAAAACTCGTAAGATAAACCATCTATCCCTGGGGATTTGTTAGATTGAAAACTTTTCAAGGCTACCGAACACTCTTCGAAGAATACATTACCATCACATAGAGCAGAATCTAGATCACTGAGAGAAAATTCAAGAGCATTAATAAAACGATCTTGTGCTGTAGAAGATAACACATCAGCAGTGAAAAGTTGAACATAAAACAAACACCAAACTCTAAGAATAGCCGATATGGACCTAACAATTAAACCATTGACATCTTTAATCCCCGTACATAATTTTCGCACCGCTCGCGATTTCTCTAATCTCAAAAGAGATGTAGATTGTTCTCCTTCTTCCGCCCATTGTTTCTTTGCCCTCGTTCTTGCTCCATCCGCCGCATGGATATGCTCCAATCGAATGTTCGATTTTGTCTCAGCAATTAAGGACTCCACATCATCACCATTACGGCGACGACGATCCAAATGTAATAAAGTACGTTCTAAGGATTTTAGACGATTTCTCTGCAAACGAGCTTCCCAAGAACAAAAGGAACGTGTTAGATATTTAATACGCTTCTTTCCGGAATCCCACCATACCGCAAGAGAAGGAAAAGAATCCCTTTCCTTTTGCCACATCTTCCAAAAAGATTTAATTTCTTCGTTGTACGCCTCATTTGCTAAAATTGACGAATTCAACTTCCATACTCCCGGACCACGCTGTGGTATTGAAGAAACAGAAAAACGCATATAAACATACGAATGATCCGAGCGAAAAAAAGGAAATATGTCTACCTCGCGAATAGATTCTAAAAGACAAGAAGAGACCCAAAACATGTCCAAACGCGATGCCTGTAGGCCATTTGGACGACGCCAAGTAAAATTAAGTTCAGTTGGATGACGATCCCTCCACACATCTACTAAATTTAAGTTTGTGGTAAGTAAGGAAAGGGAGCGAGGCCAATTATATGCCCAAGGAGACAAAGGATTACATCCCATCCGGTCGATAAAGGGATCCACTACCGTATTGAAATCTCCACATAAAATGGTAGAGGGAGCAGGATCAATCGCCTGCATCAAGGCAGAAAAGAAATCTTCACCAGGCTGCTTTTGATTAGGACCATACACATTTATTACACGAACCAAAAGTGTATCAGAGGACGCATACACCACATCTGCAATAACAAAACGACCCTCTGCATCTGTAACTACCGACTCCATTTTTAAGAAAGGCTTAAAAAGAATTGCCACACCACGACTACGCTCAGAACCAGGAGAAGACACAACTCCATATCGCTGGATATTGTTACCGGCCTCAGATTCTGCAAAGACCCAATCCTCAAACTCCTTTTCACTAGTCGAGTGTGTCTCTTGCAAACACACGATATCTGCCTTGACACAATTGAGCCAAGCAAACAAAGTGGCACGATTTTCATGAGACCGTAAACCTTGTACATTTAAAGTTAAAATTGATATTTCTTTGTACGCCATTTTTTAGGTTTAAGATAAAATCTACACAATTAAATTATAAGATCAAAAAGAAGATCCACTACACAAAGCTCTCCCCCTTTTTAGCGGGATCGTTTGACTCTTGAAAAAAAGCAGCAATAAAATTTGATTCATCAGATGCTTGGGAATCATCTGGTCCAGAGCGAAAATGAACTCTCTCTTGAGTATCACAAGGGAGATTCGGAGGAAATTGAGATGAACTATTATCTTGTCCGGAAAAATTAGCGAAAAAATTGTCAGCCAGATTATCAATACTGTCTCCCGAGGTGTATCCATGTGACACATCCTCAGATTCGAGAGAGAACCCTTCCGACTCTACAGATTCTTCGGATTCCGAAGGCAAAGGAATCGATTTACCATCTATAGCACGTAAAGGAGATCGAGATTTTTCTCTCAAAGACGAACTGTTCCGCCTAGAGGACCTATGAGGACGAGGAGGAACAATTTTACTGAGATTACTCTCATTTGGAGCTGATTTCTCAGCCTCATCAACTGGCTCTAAAGTAACCGGAGGTAAGATTTCTTGTTCAGAAGCCTCCAAAACATCAGACGGCAACTGAGAATCGGAAACTTCTTGAGCAACCATTTCCTGATCATTAGATGTTTGGACATCTTGACCAACTTGAGTGGTAACCACTATCTGAGGATCAGAAACGTCTTGAACAACCATTTCCTGATTGCTAGATGATAAGACTTGTTGATCAACCACTTCTTGATTTTTAGATGTTTGGACATGTGTATCAACTGGAGTGGCAATCACTGTCTGAAGATCGGAAATGTCTTGAACAGCCATTTCCTGACTGTTAGATGTTTGGGCATCTTTAACAACTTGAGTGGTAACAACTGTCTGAGGATCAGAAACGTTTTGAACAACCGTTTCCTGAACCACTTCTTGATTGTTAGATGTTTGGACAACTGGAGTGGCAATCACTGTCTGAGAATCGGAAATGTCTGGAACAGACATTTCCTTATTGTTAGATGTTTGGACAACTGGAGTGGCAATCACTGTCTGAGAATCGGAAATGTCTTGAACAGCCATTTCCTGATTGTTAGATGTTTGGGCATCTTTAACAACTTCAGTGCCAACCACCGTCTGTTTATCTGGACATTTATTACTGAAATGTCCTTCCTTACCACAAGTAAAACACACGCGCTTTTGACCCTTGTAGTATACCCCACACCAATGATTACTAATGCGAAGGCGGGCAGGTATCTCGGTTAAAACTTCCATCAACACGTGCCGTACTCCAGTATAGACCTGAAGATATTGCTCCGATTTAAAAAGTTTAATATTCCCGTATGGATTAAGCGCATTTCGAATTTCCTCATCAGGAACACCATATGAAAGACGACTATTTCTCGGCTATTTCTAGCTTCCTGGCACTTTTACAAGTTACCCAAAAGCGGCCAGGAGCCATGTACACAAAAGCTTCAAAAACCTCAGGGAATTTATCAGTCTGGCTCCGAAATTCTTCAATAACTTCCCTAACATTAACATCTTTCACATCCAAATGGTCTGAAAGCAAAATATCAGACGTCCTATTAATAAAAGGGATCATACCTTAACTCAAAAGGTATCCACCCCTACACTACCGAAAAAAACCAAAGAACGTAAAAACGCACAAAGAATCCAGCAAAGACCAAAGGCTTTGCCCCCCACACGAGAGAAAAAAAGAAAAGAGAAAAGGCTAATCCTTTTCCCCCACACACGCGGAAAGTGGAGACCAGAAAGGCTAATCCTTTCCCCCCACAAGAAAAAGGGAGTCCAGCAAAGACCAAAAGCTTTGCCCCCCCTGGAAAACACACGGAAAGTGGAGTCCAGAAAGGCTAGTCCTTTCCCCCCACAAGAAAGAAAGAAAAGGGGGTCCAGCAAAGACCAAAAGCTTTGCCCCCCCCGGAAAACACACGGAAAGTGGAGTCCAGAAAGGCTAATCCTTTCCCCCCACAAGAAAAAAGAAACCGGACTCAAGCAAAGGCTGAGCTTTGCCCTCCAAAAAAGGAGAAGAAGAGAGTCCAGCAAAGACTAAGCTTTGCACTCAAAAGAGTAAAGAAAGAGAATAATATAATAAATAATCTGGAGAACCAGAAAAGGCAGACTATTCCTTTTCCCTCCACTAACAAAAAAAAGAAGGACCAGCAATTAAATTGCCCCTTCACCAAAATTCTCGACCAATTGATCTTATTTTGATTTATTATACGTTTGAAATTATATACATGAGAGTGCTATATGTAACATTCCAAGAACTGGATACAATAAGACCTGCAGGTATAATTACATAGTCGCGATCAAATTTAAAAGCTACACTTGACCAGCAAATGATTTGTCCTCTAAATTATCAAGAGACCGAGATAACGTTCAGCAATAAAAATGAATGATCAACATTCATAATTAAAATCGAGATTTTTAGCAACTAAATCATAAAGTTCGCATTTTGGATCCAAGTCAATAGCATCTATATCATCAATGTATTCCGGGTGCCTTAAGGCGAAAAAGTTCAGGTAACCCCTCAGGGTCTCAGTGTCCAGGTCTTTTAATACGGATAAATCATTCTCCGTTGGAGGGTCCAGAAGTTCCGGCAGAACCAAAGCGGCGTAGAACCAGGACATAAACAGCTCGTATTGGGCATAGGTAACAGGATGGTCGGCTTTAGCCTTAGAAGGTAATGAAGGTTCAACAAAGAAGGGATCGTTAAGGAAATCTAGGTCAGGAGGCAATACAGGGGTACGTATAGCAGCGAGTGCAGCTGGACGAAGGTCAGCTTTCTTCCGAGGATAATAAGGTTGGATGACGGAAAGCAAAAGCTTTCTTAAAACGGGGCAGGTTTATCAAAGGAATCGATTCGGTCATATCTTCAATAGCTTTGTTGTCATCTGCAGTCACTTCTTCAAAAGCGACAAGTCTGACGCGAGCTTGTTCATAATCGATATACTCCACTGGAGCATCATCAGTCATGCTGGAATCATCACGGTCAGGTGAAGGCAAGTCTTTGACTTGCTCCTCAGGAGACGATTTGTCGTCCACGGGAGCATCATCAACATCAGGCAAAATTGGAGGCAAGTCAATGCCTTGCTCCTCAGGAGAAGTTCGCTGCTGTTTTGTCAACTGGTCATTTAATTCTGGACCCAAACGTTTCCCAGAATCCACATGACGTGGGGTTTCTTCAGAAACGTTCGAAAGGGTGGAATCTTCAGATGGCTTTGTCACTGTCACCTCTGTCGAGGGCAAATCTGGCGTAGGCAGAACCACTTCCATCGGTCCCGTAATTGGGTTTGGGAGAGTGGGACCTCTTTTGCGAGGGCAGTTTTTAGAAACATGCCCCGTCTGTTCACACCTAAAACACTGTTGAATCTGGTTGCGATAGAAAACATTCACAGGATGATGATCGATGGTTATACGAGAGGGTATTGGCCTCTTCAAATCCATCTTAACGGTAAACACCGAGATACCGATACCGTTCACAAGTTCACGTCGTATCTTCAGCACATTACCATAATCTGATAACCGAGATTTTATCGTATTCTCAGTCGTGCCAAACATGAGACGAGTCAGCTTTACCCAAGACTAGGAGCTGCAGAAAGCTTGATCGGGTGACCTCGAAACGTCAACCCCTGAGCTCGAAGCTCGACAGCAGCCTGAGCCGTACGACAGTGGATGAGCACTGATGCAGCACCTGATTGCATGACATTTCAATCCAAGATGGAATCTCTCTGATTGATGTCATCAACCAACTCTTGTAACGTGATGGACCTGCCAGCGACCAGCGACAGATCAGCCAGCACCAACAAGAGCAGCATGGGAATAGAACCCCTGAAACACCGGTAGACCAACAAGGACCACCAGCACACAACACCAACTTGATTTTGGACAGATTATCGAGAATTCTTTTCAATACACTTCTTTCACGAGTACGAAAACTAAAACACTTGATCTTATTTTGATATATTTTCGTTTAAAACATTTACAAAAAAGTGCAATATGTAAAGTCTAAGGTCTGGAGAAATAAGATCAGCAGGTTAATATTTACAAATTACCCAATTGAATTAGCCAGCAAGGTTTGACCCGCAAACCATTTGTCCATTTAAAACAATTAGGACCAAGAAGAAACCGGAATAAAAATTAATGATCTACATTAATAATAAAAAGCGTTACCCTTTGCTACCAAGGCAAAGAGTGCATCTTTCAAGTCATCATCAATGCCTTCAATAGGGTTTATATATTCAGGATGAGTATACTCAAAAAAGTTTATGTATGCAGAGTGAATAGTTGGATCTAGCTCTCTAATAAACAAAAGATCTTCCTGAGTTGGACTATCCAAAAGCTTGGGCATTGCCTTCGCGGCATAATACCAGGAGAAAAATAATTCAAACTGAGTATAAGGAACATTAGGGTCAGGTTGTAGATCTGCTGGAAACGGTGGTTGCGTGAGAGCCTTATCATCAAGGAACTCAAAATCAGGGGGTGATGTCAAAGGAATTGCCTCAAGGGCCTCAGAGAAATATGCGTCTTCTTTCGAAGTTGTCAACGTGGGATGACGAAAAGCAAAGGCTTTTTTGAAACGCGGCAAGTCAGCCAATACCACCAGTTCGTTCAACTCTTCAATCTCTTTACGACCATCTTCGGTCACCTCAGCAAGAGCTTCAAGTTTCAGCCGAGCTTGCTCGAAGTCAACATAATCAACAGGACCATCCTCGTCCATATCATCAGCAGATGCATCGGAAGGAAGCGGAGGCAAGGGATCATCAGATTGTTTGTCAGTTCTTTGTTGCTTAGCAAGCTTTGAGGAAGTGGTGACATGCAAACGCTTCCCAGACTCGACGTTGCGTGGAGTTTCTTCAGCGGAAAGAGACGGAGATAGGTCTACTTGTGTTGAAACCACATCATCAGGAATCGGATCTTTTTGGATCACATCTATTTGTAGCGGACTAACGAAAGGGGGAGGCAGGGACGCTGACTTCTTACGTGGACAGTTTCTTGAAATGTGCCCGGTTTGTTCACAGCGGAAACATTGCTGTATCTGGCCCCGGTAAAAAATATTTACTGGATGGTGGTTTAACGTGATGCGGGAAGGTATTGGTTTTTTGACGTCCATCTTAACTGTGTAGACGGAGATGCCAATACCTTTTACACTCTCTCGACGCATTTTCAGAACATTGCCATATTCTGAGAGACGAGATTTGATCGAATTTTCTGTCGTGCCGTACATAACCCTCGTCAGTTTTACCCATTGAATACTTGGTGCAGGCATCAGCTTAATGGGATGGCCTCTAAAAGCCAAACCCTCAGCACGTAGTTCGACAGCAGCTTGAGCTGAACGACAGTGGATAAGTAACGATGATGCACCAGTTTGCATGACATTTTCAATCCACGTAGAGGCGTTTTCCGATTGCTGGCAGAAGTCATAAACGAGTTCTTGTAAAGTGATCGATTTCCCCTCCAGTAGGGACAATTCTGCTAAAAGCCCCACCAAAGCACGATCGGCATGCGGTATAGCGGCCATCCCAATGAAGCGTGCGCACTGATGCACACCAGGACACCACACCAGGAACAGCCCGAGACCAGTCAACCACGCAAGGCGATCGATACCAGAGGACTACGAAACAACAGTGAACCACCAGAGGACCAATGGACCACCAATAGAAACCAAGACCAAGACAAAAACAAGCCCAATCTTGATCTTGCACCACAACAATAATTCTTTTCAAAACAGATATATTCTTTT
Organism: Dendronephthya gigantea; assembly: GCF_004324835.1. Classification (NCBI taxonomy): domain Eukaryota; kingdom Metazoa; phylum Cnidaria; class Anthozoa; order Malacalcyonacea; family Nephtheidae; genus Dendronephthya; species Dendronephthya gigantea. Next base: position 54,528 of record NW_021163239.1, on the reverse strand, counting down.
CGAGTAAACACCGAATTGCTTCAAAACTTAGCCAAAAGGCCGAGAAGCGATAACCTGTCTTCGCCTCGCCACCAAGACTTTATTGCGCGTCGGCGAGCCCGCTCGACCCGGTGGCCGCTGCTGGTGTGGGATCGAGCGAGCTGAATCAGTCGCCGGCACGAAGAAGAAGCGAAGCAATGTCGCTGCAGCTCTCGTTATTTCGTGAACGGGTACGATGCGAGGCCGGCGGACCGCCTGCGCTTGCCGAGACGTCCTCGCGGTCACGCTTTGCTGCTGTTGAGCCATTACCGTCGAGAGTTGGGGTTAGGGTTAGGGGAGCTGTTTTTTGCGGTTTTCGGTCATTTGCTTTCACAACAGTTCCGAAAGGTAGTTGGTTATTTATTTATCTACGTCGATGTGTTGCCTCGCAAGAGTTGTGGTGCTGTGGTATGTGCTGATATCCGAGACGTTGTTATATATAGTGTGACGAACCTCTCGACGCTGCGGTAGCGGTGGTAGTATATGTATATACAGTAATGGCACGCCATCCGTCGATCGGTAGCGAGAGCTGATCAATAGGTGTCGAATTTCAAACGATTTTCCGAGATTCCGATTTTCCGAGTTATAAAATCAAGTTGTTATTATCTTTCACACGCACGCACGCACGCGGCGGCACATTAATAATTGTCGCTGCTTCGCCGTTTTAGACTTGTTGTTTTTCGATTTTTCAGTTTTGAATTATGAGGCCGAACCTCCTAAGGGAGAAGGGGACGAGCGCGAACGCAGGTCCCCACTACCAGAAATTATACGCTCGAGTTACCCACATTAGGGGTAATCGCAGGAGTCAACCCAGTCGAAGTGCAATGAAAGGGCCTCATCCTGAGAGGACCTCCTAGTTGATCAAGGTGCCTCTCGCGTCAGGTAAGTTTTATTTTGAACTTGGTAAATCCTTTCCTACTGAGGAAAGTGCAATGGATTTAACCAAAATCGAGGAGGGTGCGACCGGCACGCAAACGAGCTAGGGGGACGATCCCTACCACCTCTTTAAATACACCCGCTATTATTTATTGACGCGGTGGGTATATTTAAACCTATTAATAAAAATAGAAATAATAAAAATGAAATAAATTTAATTAATTAATTAAAAGAGAAGACCAGCTTCTCGCCTTCAAAGTGTCCTAAGGTTTTCTTTGCTAGCCATTCTTTCTCGAAAGTTTGAGAATCCGTAACAGAACGGCAACGGCGAGCAAGGACACCAAGAAGAAATTTGATTCTCTCAATCACAGCCTGTAAGATCTCTGCCTCCGTCCGCAAAACATCCCGGAATCGATAGTCGCACCTAGAAACCCATAAGTGATGTTTGACCACCTGAAGCATCCACTTGATGACGATAGGGACGTCGGGACGACGCTGCTTGCAGAGGCCAAACAACAACTCTTCAACGGTGAAGGGTTCCGCATTCTTGTCAACCTGCACGAGATGGTAATGCACCCATCCCAACAGAATTTGAGCGTACGAGCACTCGAAGAAGAGATGCTCCGGAGTTTCATCAGCTGCACGGCAATGGCATTGGAGATCTATATTGGCCATCCCAAAAGAAGTAACGAGACGGGAGGCGGTGTAGAGAACTCCATGCGCGATCTTCCAGTTCACATCAACTATGGGTCGGTCCAGGGATGTTGAATGGATCTGATTCCATGTTTCGGACCAGTACAGCCGACCATATGTTGGTAAGAACTTGCCAATGCAGTGAGGCTCATGCTTAATTCTGTTTCGACCGATGACGTAGGCCGAACGGGAGGTGACATCGAAAAGAGTGCGTGGTCGTGGAGTGGATACCTGAAGAGATGGAACGCCTGATATAGTTCCACCGTCAAAAGTGAACCAGGCGCGTGCGATTTGTTGGTAGTACGGAGGGAGGAGAGACAGTAACTGACGAGTATGGTTACTCGTAGCAAAGAACTGTGCTGGGTAGAGAGAGGTGCAAGATATTAAATAGAAACTAAAAAAGGCTTTCCAATTGCCAGCGGTGAGCATGAAGTAGCGGCGGACCCATTGAATGGAGAACGCCAGCGCCTTCAGTTCAAAGTCTATAACTCCAAACCCACCCTGACTCTTGGGAAGACAAACGGTTTTCCTGGCCACAAGCTCTTTGCGGCCAGACCAAAAGAAACCCCAGACTGCCTTCTTCAAGCGACGACAAGCCCAATCTGGGATTACAAAGTTGTGACAAAGATGCCAAATTTGGCTGAGAGCAAGGGTATTTATAACAGTTGCCTTGCCCTGCAAGGTCAGCTGACGACCCTTCCATGAGGCCAGGCGAGACTCAACCTTCGCGACCGGAGCTTCCCAGGTGGCAACGGAATAGTTTCCAGCGCTAAAGGTGGCTCCAAGAAGTGGGAGTTCTTCGACCCACTGGATACCCCATGGAGAGTCTTGGCGATCTTTCCAAGCTCCCAACCAAAGACCCTTCGATTTTGTACGATTAAGCTTTGCACCGGAGGCGAGCTCGTACTGTCCATAGACCTTGAAAGCAGCCTCGAAAGAGCCTTCCGTCGTGATAGCAATCGACGTGTCATCGGCATAGCCGGAACACTTGAAGAAAGTGTCACGGCCCGGCAAGGCTACTCCTGGAATATCTGGACAGGCACGGATGGCAACAGCTAAGACCTCGATGCAAAGCACATAAAGAAGGGGTGATAACGGACACCCTTGTCGAACTCCCCTTGAAGGAGAGAAGAAAGAGGAAGTCCAACCATTGATGACGACGGCAGACTCAATGTTGGTATAAAAAAGGTTGATCCATCGCCGGAACGAATCGCCGAAACCGAAACGCTCCAGAACCCGCTGGAGGAAAGCCCAGTTGACACGATCGAAGGCCTTCTCTTGGTCTAAGGAGAGAATGGCCAAGGGCATGTCCAATCGGTCTGCGTATTCGATGAGATCTCTCACCAGCGAGAGATTTTCCGAGATCGTACGGCCAGGAATACCGCACGTCTGATCCGAACCGACGATGGATCCCATAACGCGCAACAGCCTACCGCTCAAAGCTCTCGTGGCGATCTTATAGTCCACGTTGAGGAGGCTGATGGGACGATAGTTTTTGGTTTCCAGATGGTCACCTTTTTTATATAACACTATGATGAGGCCACGTTTCTGAGAGGATAGCAGCCCTCATCATAGGCAATGTTCAAAACACGGACAAGATCAGCTCCGAGGTCATCCCAAAAGTGGAGGAAAAACTCCATGGGGAAGCCATCCGAACCCGGCGTCTTGCCACGTGCCATTCCAGAGAGGGCCCGAAAGCACTCCTGGCTGGATAATTTTCCCTCGCAAGATTCCATGTCTGCCTTGCTGAGGGAGCGTTTAAGGTTACCCAACATTTGCTCCTGGGCGGTCGTGTCACACACCTCGGTGGTAAAGAGCCGCTCGTAGTACCGCTGCCACGTACCCAAAATGTCAAAAGGGTCGTGATGGATAATGCCAGAGTCGGGGTCACGTATCTTGGTGATAGATTGTTTAGCCCTATGCTTCTTCTCCAAACTGAGAAAGAAGCTGGACGACGTCTCCCCCTCCTCGGCCCAGCGGACACGAGAGCGAACTTGAGAGGCCTTTGCCTCTCTGAGGTGAATGCCACGCAGCTCTTGCAGCGAGCAAAGTTGGGCAAAAGCAGAATCACCCGCATCAAAGAGAGACTGTAGATCTTTAATTTGTCTCTCTAAATTCTTCTTCTCCTTCGACTGACCCGCAGCCTTGGAGCGAGCAAAAGAACGAGTGATCTCCCGAAGATAAAACTTTCCCTGATCCCACCAATCACGGGACGAACTATATATAGAGAGATCTTCCTGGCCTTGCCAGAAAGACCAAAAGGATCGCACTAGCTTGTCATACTCTGGATCCTTAACAGGGAAGTATTAAATTTCCAAACCTGGACCACGAACAAAGAAGTCACTGATGTTAAAATTGACTAGTAGATAACGGTGGTTAGAAAAGAAAGAGGGGTGATATTCGCAGCTAACAATAGACTGCTCGAAAATAGTGGGAGCCCACACCATGTCGATACGAGAGGAAAACTCTCCCGAGGCATGGTCCCAAGAAAAGGTGATGTCCGAGGGATGAAGAGTCCGCCAAACAGGGTATGTTTGTGTGGCAGACAGCAGAGATGTAAGGGCTGTAACACTCTCCTGCCTCAGCGAGTTCTTGGATGTTCCAGTGTAGGACCTACGTCGCCTGCGATCTAAATTAGGATCAAGCACGGCGTTAAAATCGCCACCAATGTACGTTGGTGACGAGAGGTCCATCAGGTCGGCAACCGAAGCAAAGAAAGTGTTACGCGCCGGGTTTCTGTTTGGCGCATATAGTGAGACAAAACGGATCTTATTTTCGTCTAGCATAATCTCTGCCTGAACAAAACGACCCTGGTCATCCCTACAGACTTCACAAATAGTAAACTTTTTGTTTACTAAAACAGCAACCCCACAACGTTTTGTTGAAAAACAAGATGAGGCTACTGAAAAATTTGTATTGCGGAACCAGCTCTTAATGACAGCATGAGATGCGGCATGAGTTTCCTGCAAACATACCACATCAACTCTCATGCATTTCAACCAGTCAATAAAAGCGGTCCGCTTCAAATGGTCATTAAGACCATTAATGTTCAGGCTCAGCAGCCTGTACATTAGATATTAAAGATAAAACACCAGACTCCTGCATAGAGGCAGGAAGTGCTGGGAAATCAGAGGGAGGAGAAACGAACTCCGCCTCAGAAAAATAATGGTCACTGGCCTCCTGATGGAAAAGGAGGTTCAGCGACAACTCCTCTGCAGAAGAGAGGGAACGAATTGAGCCTTGATGGAAGGTAGGCGTCGATAAAGGCCCATCGGAAGGAGCACTCCGAGGACCGGAAACTATAAAAGGTGACTCGACCTGCGAGTCTAGGCCACGCAAAGATGGCACGGAAGAAGATGCTGCTGATGATGTCCCAGCAACAAGAGTAGAAGAACAAGCTAAAGCTTCCTCCATTGATTTTGGAGTACCCTCCTCATCCATGAAACGGTAATCAATGGGGACAATAGCTGTTTCAGCATTAGTCACTCGAGGTGCAGCTGGAGGAGATGAAAATTCTCCCTCTGACTCCTGTGAAGATGACTCCGAGAGAACTGGCCGAGGTGTTGAAACGACCGGTGTTTTTTCCGGAGATGGCAAAACTTCCGACTCCGCAGATTTAACAGTCGGAGAATCAACCAATACGGTGTCAACTACCGACTGTCCAAGGACATCCAAATCGTTAAGGTCCTCAAGATGGTCTTGGAGGGCCTGAAAACGATTAGCTGTTGGAATAGCTGGGATGTCCAAAGTAACTGGGAGAGGGAGGGGAGCATCTTCTGTTAGGGTCGTTGGTGGAGCAGCAGGTGAACCACGCCTTTTCTCTAGAAGAGAGGAGCGGTTGATCTTACGCCTCTTGATAATCCCTTTCCGGATAAAATTATCCTTCTTAGGGGGGCGAGGCTTAACCACCCTATGCTCCACGATAGATACCTCGCGGACACAAGTGAAAGAGCCGTCCAAGGTGACCGACTCAGAGCTCGAAAAATGGCTGATGCAGATGGACAGCCCCGACCTATTGTCCGTTGGAATCTCTGAAGAAAATTCCATTGGCACAGCAGAAGTCTGAGATGGGGTTGCAGACCCTGCCCTGTGTAAAGGTGCAGTGGTGTGAGCTGGCGCATCAACCAATATAACTTTCTCGCATCCATGAGCATCTGTTACCCGACCAGCAGGCAAGGAAGTTTTCGCATGCTTGGAGCGAGGAAGAAGAGACGATCCCTTGGAGGAAAACCCATCAGCTTTGTCTTTGCTAGCTGGACACTGGCGGGGTAGGTGCCCAAAAGACTTGCAGCCAAAACAGTATTTTGGCTGGCCACGATACTTCACCGCACAAGGAAAGTTGGCGATTTGAAGCATGGGCGGGATAGGCTTTAGAATTGACATTGTCACCATACGGGTCCCTGTTTTGATGTTAGGATATTTGCGAACAGTCAGATGCTGAACGCGAGAGACACGACCGAATGGTGACAACGCAGTTGAAAAATAACTGTCCGGCATATGAATTGGTGCACGGTCAACAATAACACGTGTTAGCGTTTCATATGCCGGCGTGGGTGTGATGGTAACCCCACGAAAAGATAGACCATTTATTTGGTAGTTGATATTTACAGACTCTGCCTTAAAATCAACACGGAAACAATGTTCTGGCAGAGCCTGCACACACGAAACCTTGTTTGCGCCAATGGCATCAATCAAGGCCACTCTAATGTCTTTGATGCCCTCTTTGGCTATTAAGCGTGCTGGGATTTTAAAAAGGGATGATGTTTTATTCCACTTTGCAAAATCCTCAGCAGTGAAATTAGGGCAAGACATATTGAAAAACGATATAGTAAACGAGCTAAGACCTCAGAAGAATGGTAACAAAAAGAGGCCTAAAAAAGACACTAACAAAGAAGAGGCTAAATATACACAAAATGGCCTCAAAACACACAAGGGAGTTTAGCAAAGGCAAATCCCTTTACCACCCAATAAATTCAAATAAAGAAAGGAGGTCCAGCAAAGGCTAGTCCTTTGCCCCCCCAAGAAAAACCACACAGAAGTAAGGGAGTCCAGCAAAGGCTAGTCCTTTGCCCCCCCTGGAAGACAGAAAAAGGGAGTCCAGCAAAGGCAGTCCTTTGCCCCCCCAAAAAGAAGAAACAACAAAGAAAGGGGTCCAGCAAAGGCTAGTCCTTTGCCCCCCAAATAAAGTAAAATAGAATAAAATAAAATAAAGACCTACAGGGAGTCCAGCAAAGGCCGTCCTTTGCCCCCCCTGAATAAATAAAAGAAGAGAAACAAGGGCCAGTAAACCTAGTGTTCACCCCCTTGGGAATAGATACTCACTAGACTAGACACCCTAAAATTACAAGGTGCCTCTCGCGTCAGGTAAGTATGCTTTTGTGGCAGCGCCGTTGACTTATAATTGTGGCGACGAAGCGTTTCGATCGCGGTCGTTCACCGCCGCCGCGTTACAGTAGTGAATAATATTCATACGTACGTACGGCGTTTGTTATATCAATGTGGCTGTTCGTAACTGGTTTCCCGATCGATCGAGGAGTCCGGCGACTGCGGTGGTTCGTCTGAAAATGGAAAGCCAGAGTTGATGTGAGGTTTAACTCTAACGAAACAGAATTTTAGAAAGAACAATGCCAATTAAGTTATTGCATTGAATAATATAATATATATAGGGCTGCATGGCTGAGTATAATAGATAGATAGCTACTATAGTGATCGGATACTATATATGATAGAATCACTATATACTGAGCGAGTTTTCATGCAGTGTTACTGAATTCATATTAATTTTTTGTTTCGATTCAAATGATTTGATTTTTCCCCCGTTGAGGGGAAGAGGGCCGTACTCGGATGTAGTGCAATACCGAGACAACCCGTGGCCAGGGCGAAGCAAGCTTCAATCCCAGGGCCGAAGGCCAAAAATCAGTTTAATATATGAGTTAGGCATTGCCTAACATATCAGATATTAAGCTGATAAGAACAGATTCCTTATTCAAAAATGACTAAAATGATGGGACAGTTTACTTAACCTAATGCTATTGGTTTGAGGTGATCAGTCACACTTATAATGTTTACTAAATATAATACTAAGGGCTGGAAGACAACAATATAACCTAACATGTTTACTGAAAATTTGGATCCATGCAATTTGAAATGTCAAACAAGAGTGGGGCTCTCTCAAGTTCGAGTTCCTAGTGAATCAAGTGCCCGAGTGGCTTACGTGTGTGTGTATATAAAGGGGGGACTTAGAAACAAAAACAACTATAAGAGCAGTGTCTGAATGAAAATAATAAAAGTTATGTGTGCCTAGTGCACTGCATAAAAGACCTAGTTGGCGGATCACTCGGATGCATTTTGGTCCCAACCAAAGTGAACGCGAAAAATGTCACATGAACCTTGGATGACGTCCGAACAGCAGAGTTTTCTGAATAGCGATCGGTAGCTTCGGGTCATACCAAGGCGTTGAAGGACTTGTTCATTTGGTGGATGCCAGGAGCCCAAGGCACCAATGACGAATGGCAGGATGTGGCAGTCTTTCCCTTGCTGGGTAAAATGATCTTTCAGGATTTCATATTTGTTGATCTTTGCAGCCGCGGCTTCGTCCAGCGCAGTGGCACCATTTATCGAAGGACAAGTGACGTCAATTATAAGTACTTGGTTGTCTTCTTCGATGACTATATCTGGTCGTAGGCGAGAGTTACTGTTGGCAATGGCTCGATCGGTGGTGACTTCCCCAAAACGGATGGCATTGGATAAGCGTTCAACGATTTTGTCATGGCGGGAACGGATGGAAACCATTTCAGGTCGGCAGTGACAGAGGATGTGAGGGAGGGTTTCAACATCTGCGCAATGGCGACAAGTGGGTGACGATCCGGACCATCGAGCTTTCACAGCATTGGTGGGTAGCAGGTTGAGGCGGGCTTTGTGTATAAAGCGCCAGTCTTTAAATCTCATGTTGAGGCCAGTGTGAGACCATGTCGATCCGTTGGCATACTGGTCGGTGGCGAGCGATTGGGCGACTTTCCCTTGATCACGGAGATTCATAAGCGTATTGGCAGCCCTCTGTTGGATCAGCCGGTGAAGGAATTGGGATATCGACTTGGAACGAATTTTGGCTGAGTCATCTGCGGTGATCGATGCTGGTTCTGTGTCGGAGAAGTGGAAGGCGATCTTCATACGACGACAGGCATTTCGACAGCGGGTCCATAGGGAGCTGGCAGTGTAATTTATGTTGGCACATCTGTTGGTGTGGAACCAGAAAGATACTCGGATATTAACGCTGGTGTGGCATTTGAGGAGGTGGCTCTGCTGGTGATGCTGCGGAGCTCGTTCTGGGCGATGGACGAGACCGTGGGATCATCCGAGGAAAGGATTCTGATTGCCTGAACAATGGCTTGTACGTCATCTTCCTTCGTGGGATCTTGAAACGCTAGTCCACCAGCGTGCTTTGATGCGAAGAAGTAGGACTGTGATGAGCGCTTTGGGAGGTCACATATTTCGTAAGGACGAGATGAGGACAACTCGGAGAGGTTCAAGCGACTGTTTTGCAGGGTTTCCAGCACGGAGAGCGTAGGTCAGGCAGGGCTCGACAAAGGAGCGGATGGCGTCCAGTTTCTGCCACGGAGCAAGCATGGGGATTTGGTGATGGCAGTGATATCGTCAATTACTCGTGGTATAATGGATGGGAGATCATCAATCCGGTGGATTATGCCGATGGGGACACCGAGGTAGCGATAGCTTTCTTCGCGTGATAGGGCTGGAATGGGGCCATCTTGTACGATGAAGGTGTTGGTTGCAATACGTTGGGCTTGACGGCGCTCGTTGATGAATGAAAGGGACGCACATTTGTTAGGACGGAACTCTAGGCCCAGGGTTGTGGCACTGGAGGAAGCAACATCGAGAAGCTTTTGCAGCGTAGGTTTGTTTCGGGCAACGATAACCAAGTCGTCGGCATATGCGAGGACGGATATATGGGTGCTGAAGTGGGACACTGTACCGTTCGGTAAAGAGGAGGCCTTGTTCTTAATGGCACGGAGGACTAGTTCAAGGCACAGGTTGAAAAGGATCGCGGACATTGGACAGCCTTGTTTTACACCAGCATTGAGTGGAATAGGGTCAGTATCACCTTGATGTGTGCGGACGGTGGTGGTGGCATTTGTGTAAGAGTTCATCACGAGGTCGACGAATGATTGTGGGATGCCGAGGTGTAGGAGGGTGGTCTGGATGGTTGTGTGGGGGACACTGCCGAAGGCATTTCTGAGGTCAAGCCAGGCGGTAAACAGGGATCTCTTGTTACGGCGAGCATCGCCCATCAGGGACTGCAGGATGTAAGTGTGTTCATAGCACCCTTCGGAGGGACGGGCACTCTTTTGTTCTTGGGAAAGGATGCCTTTCTGTATGGCCCAGGTGGATAGTCGACGACCAAGGACGGAGGTGAATAGTTTGTAGATGCATGACATCAGAGCTATGGGTCGGAAGTTTGCGACATCGTTGGGGTCATCTTTCTTATGAATCAGAACCGTTACTGCTTCTTTCCATGGTTGTGGGACATCCTTTTGCTCGAGACAGCGATTAAAGATCAGGGTAAGGATCTTCGCCTGAGGGTCTATTCTTTTCAAATGTCGATATTCGACTCGATCAGAGCCCGGGGAGGTGTTGGCGGCGGATCGAAGTTTCTGCGAGATTTCTTGTTGGGTCATCTCGTCGTATAGAGCTTCGTTGTCGGAGTCGGTGATTGGGAAAGTCTCTTTCAGGGCGGCGGAGAGGGCATCTCGGTTGCAATCTTTGGCCGAGAACACATCTGTGAAGAAGGACTGGGCTTCATCCCGTGAGCCGTGTAGGTCACATTGTTGGTGGATAGGATCTTTCGGGCTGCGCGTTTCTTCGAGTGGCGGTAGAGGCCTTGGATCTTACGGGCTTCGGTAGGGTTGAAGTTTGCGATTCGTCTGCCGTAAGGGGGGCGACGGGTCTTGTGCTTGTGGAGGATTAGTTGCTCGTGCTGGCCGGTTGCGGGAGTTAATTTCGGAAGCTAGTGTGCGACATGAGTCAGCAAACAGTTCACATTGTTCAGAGAAGTCATCCATGAAAGTGCTGCAGCGAAGGTGGTGGACCAATGGTCATGAAAGTTTTGGATATCCTCGGTGTTCTGAACGTGGTTTTCCATATTGATTTCATCCGGTGAGGTCGGGGGTATTACATCATTAGTTGAGGTTGTTGGTACGAGGGACGTGGGGGAAGGTTGTTGCGGAGGTGAGGGTTGTGATGGGGTGAAAAGGGTTGGTGATGGATTATTAGGGGACATGGGGTTGTCGGTTGATGGTATCGGGGAGTCGCTGAGGGGTTCAGGGATAGGGAGGCTGTTGGGTCTGGGAGGGGTTTGGGAAGAAAGGTCATCTGAGTCAACATCCTGTAGGGTAGCTCGTAAGCGATCGAGGTTGGTGTTGATATTCTGGAGGGTGTCGGAGGGAAGGTGGTTCGTGGTGGGGGTAGGAGGCGGTGAGGGCGAAGGAGATGGCATTGAACTTTTCGAGGGCTTTCGCCGATAGTGTCGAATCAGTTGTCTCACTTCTCTCTCGGGATGGGGACATATTGTGGAGCGACTGTTAACTGGGATGGGGGGAGGGAATTCTGGTGAGGGAGGTCTTGGGGATGAGGTCGAGGATGTAGGAGTGGGTTCAGCACTTGTTGAGGGAGATGTATTTCGAGGAGATTGTGGGGGAGCGTTGTTTTCCAATATCTGCCGGATGAGTTTCCTTGTTGATGCTGGGGTAGCCTTGGCCGGTTGATTTGGGTGGTCATGCGTGTTGATGAAACTGGCTACGACTTTGGCTACTTCGGGAGTTTTAGCTGGCGGCGGTGTTTTGAGGGTTCGTTGGGGGGAACCATCAGGCGTTGAGGAAGCATCGAAGTGTTTTCGAGAGTAGTGCGCCGATCCAGCACGGAAAGTGTTGAATGTTTGTTGACACACTGAACATGTGGTAGGTGTCTCGGGATTTTGTACCTGGTGTACGCGTCGTGCATGTGTTTTGAAGGTCGAAGAATCGCGTTGGGTTTTGTGGCAAATAGGACAGGGAAGGCCGGTGATCGGAAACGGCACAACACACTCTAGTTTCGCCGTTCGCGGGCAAGCCATCTTGCCAGGAAGCTGGCGGCCAAGAGGAGAGCCCAACAACTCCTCAGGACCTTCAGTGGTCCTGGTTCAACTCGCAGAGTCTATGAACTGAGCAAGAGGTTCCCCAGAGTTGAAGATCCTCAAGCCCAGAACATATCCTCTTTGAGAGGAAGGCCAGGAAGCCACTTACCAGCACGCAGGTCTTCTTCTTGCTGCCAAAAACTTGCTTGAAACTTGCTTGGAATTGTTCTTCGGTCGACGATTAAGCTGATAAGAACAGATACTACACTTGATCTTAGCCAAAAGGCCGAGAAGCGATAACCCGTTTTCGGCTCGCCACCAAGACTTTATTGGGCATCGGCGAGCCCGCTCGACCCGGTGGCGGGTGTGCGATCGAGTGAGCAGAATTGGCCGGCACGAGGAAGCCAACAAGCAATGTCGCTGCTGCTCGTTATTTGGTGAACGGGTTCGATGCGAGGCCGGCGGGCCGCCTACGCTTGCCGGGACGTCCTCGCGGTCACGCTTTGCTGCTGCCGCCGAGCCATTACTGTCGACAGTTAGGGTTAGGGTTTTAGGGGAGCTGTTTTTTGCGGCGCTTTTCGGTCATTTGCTTTCACAACGGTTTTGCGGATAGATAGTTGGTTATTTATTTATCCGTACGTCGATGTTGTTTGATGTATAGTGTGACGAACCACTCGACGCTGCTGCGGTAGCGTTGGTAGTACATGTATATATGGTAATGGCATGCGATCCGTCGATCGGTAGCGAGAGCTGATCAATAGGTGTCAAATTTCAAACGATTTTCCGAGATTCAGTTACACTCGATGATTACTTGTGACTGTTAACAACAACCCAGCGGCGGCGGCAGCGTTGTTAAGAAATCAAGTTGTTATTAGCTTTCGCACGCAGCACGCTTCTGAATAGTTTTAGATTTGTTTTTCGATTTTTTTGTTTGAATCATGAATCAGATGTGGTTGAAGGGAAGGGAGAAGGGGACGAGCGCGAACGCAGGTCCCCACTACCAGAAATTATATGCTCGAGTTACCCACATTAGGGGTAATCGCAGGAGTCAACCCACTCGAAGTGCAATGAAAGGGCCTCATCCTGAGAGGACCTTCTAGTTGATCAAGGTGCCTCTCGCGTCAGGTAAGTATGCTTTTGTGGCAGCGCCGTTGACTTATAATTGTGGCGACGAAGCGTTTCGATCGCAGTCGTTAGCGTTACTACCACTAGTGAATAATATTCATACAAGTACGTACGTATGTACGCCGTTTCGGTTACCTGAATGCGGTGGCTGTTCGTAACTTGTTTCCTGATCGATTGAGGAGTCCGGCGGCGGCGGCAACGGTTCGTCTGAAATGGAAAGTAGTGGCATGAGTTGATGATGTGAGGTTTAACTATACCGAAACAGAATCAGTTCAGAAAGAACATGCAATAATGTCAATTAAGTTATAGCATTGAATAATAATATATGTAGGGCTGCATGGCTGAATATAATAGATAGATAGCTACTAGAATGATGATACTATTATATATGATACAATCATATACTGAGCGAGCGAGTTTTCAGTGTTATACTGAATTCATATTCATATTTTTGTTTCGATTCAAATGGTGATGATTCTTCCCCTCGCGTTGAGGGGAAGAGGGCCGTACTCGGATGTAGTGCAATACCGAGACAACCCGTGGCCAGGGCGAAGCAAGCTTCAATCCCAAAGCCGAAGGCCAAAAATCAGTTTAATATATGAGTTAGGCATTGCCTAACATATCAGATATTAAGCTAATAAGAACAGAGTGTTTCTTATCAGTTAAAAACTTTAATGTCCAATTGGTCCGTGTGGTCCTAAGTTTTGGAAAAAAGGTCATAACAAAAAATAAAAATAAAAGTGGAAAAGGGATATATAGGCTCATGGTGCGTCCTATTATCCGTGAGCTAGATTCATGTTAGAAAACTGAATTTGGTTGCCAAAAAGGTTCAAACGCACCGTGTATATATGCTCGCAGTCATAGATGTGTGGCCATATATACAAGGGAATTGTAATGGTAGTGAGTTAATCGAGTGGACAAACATACGAAGATTTAGAACTAACATGTGACAAGACGTTACGGAGACTTTACAACATAAGACGATTTAGGGGAGAGCATCATCGCAGCCAAGGTGCTGGCGATAGATGTCTGTGGAGCCCTGGATAATGTCAGTGCAACAAAGTTTTTGGAAAAGGTTCTTGTAGCGACCTGACATGCCAAGAGCAGAGAGGACTTTCTCGTTACGAGGGTGCCAAGAGCCGAGTGCACCAACAGCAAAGCCAAAGATTTTGCAAGAGAGGCCTTGTGCCGTGAAAAACTCGCGAAGGTGCTCGTACTTGAGTTCCTTTCGGTCTATGGCATCGTGAAGGGCTTCGGCTCCATTGTCAAAGGGACAACACACATCAATGATGGTAGCACAAGTGTTGGCAGGGTCGGTGATGACAATATCCGGGCGAACGTTGGAGCCAGAATCAGCGACTGTCTTGTCAGTGGTGACATGACCTGAGCGAACAGCATTGACAAGGCGGGAGACGATTTTGTCGTGACGAGCGGTGATCGCAGGCATGTTCTGGGTACAGTGGCACAGGATATGCGGGAGTGTTTCATCCTCATTGCAATGGCGGCAGGAGGGATTGGTGTTAGACCAACGGCTTTTGACTGAGTTCGTTGGGCAGCAGTTGAGTCGGGCACGATGGATGAAACGCCAATCTTTGAACCGGACATTAAGGCCTGAGAAATGCCAAGAGGAACCATTGCCATATTGGTCGTTCTGAAGGGAGCGAGCAAGTTTGTCTTGATCGGGGAGGTCTCTGAGGATGGTGGCAGCTTTATCACGGGTTATGTTATGGAGAAAACGGCAGGCATCACGTGCTGAGACTGGCTCGGTGTATTCAGGAGTTGTTATGGTGGGAGCGCCGACATTTCGGAGGTTGATTGTGACTTGCCGACGCTTAGTGGTGGTGCGGGTACGAGTCCATAACGAGCCGGTTCGGTACCGTAGGGAGTCAAGGCGCCGGTCTGGAGAGTTTGATAGGTATTTGGACATGAGTTCTGGCGTAGGTTCGCATTGTGAGGCGAAGCGGACTGTTTGTGCCAGTTCGTTGCGGGCAATACCAGCAACGACAGGGTCAGAGGATGCTAAAATCTTGACTGCTTGGACCGTAGTTTGGAGGTCAGCCTCGGTAAAGGGATCTTGGAAGCCAAGGCCACCTGATTGGCGGTTTGCAAAGAAATAGTGGGTCGTGGCACGATCTGGAAGGTGGCAGATTTTCCTGAGGGCAGAGATCAGGGTGGTCCTGTATGCTTGGAGCGACTTATGGGATGGTGAACTGGCTCGGAGGGCATAAGTTAAACATGGCTGGATGAAGGTTCGGATAGCGTCTAACTTCTGCCAGGGGGTCAGCAAGGATTGTTCGATCTTACGAATCTTGTTGGATAGTTCATCAACAAGCGATTGGAGTTGGGAGACGTTCACAATCAGGCCAATAGGGATACCAAGGTAAAGGTAATGATCTTCTGCTTTAAGAGAAGGGATCGAGCGATTCTGGACTTTGAAATCGTTGTGTGCTACTCGTGGCTGATTGCGCGGGGTAATGCTGAGGGAAGCACATTTTTCGGGACGAAAAGTAACAGATAGGGCATCGGCAGCTTCGGATAGCGAATTGAGGAGGTGTTGCAAGTCCGATTTTGTTTTCCCTATTACCACAAGGTCATCGGCGTATGCGAGGATCGAGAGAGGGTAGCCATGGTGTTTGATTGGGCCCCGTGGATTGTTGCTGGCTGTGGCGGACACTTTCCGGAGGATGAGTTCCATCGTTAGATTAAAGAGGATTGCACTTAGGGGACAGCCTTGCTTGACACCTGCTAGGATAGGTATGGATTGTGTTGGTCCTGTCGATGTGAGCACCTCATTTGAAGCACCGGTGTACGCCATTTTGATGAATTGGGTGAGAGCTGGTGGGAAGCCCATGTGCGTAAGGGTCGCGAGGATAGCATCGTGGGGGATACTGCCAAAAGCATTCCGTATGTCAAGCCACGCCAGGCACATGTTTTTTTGTTGGCGTTTGGCATCGTTGACGATTGATTGAAGGAGGAATGTGTGCTCGTAGCAGCCTTCACTGGGTCTCGCGCTCTTTTGTTGTGCTGACAACAAGTTGTGTTGGATGGAAAAGGCAGTGACACGTTTTGCTAAGATTGCCATGAGGATCTTGTAAAGGCACGACATAAGAGCTATAGGGCGGAAGTTGCCGGCATCGTCAGTGGGGCCTTTCTTATGGATCAGGATAGTGGTCGCGGTTTTCCACTGGTTGGGCACATCACACGAGGTAAAACAGAAACGGTACATTCGTGCAAGGATCTCGCATTTCGGATCTATCAGGCGGATGTGGCGGTATTCTAGTCTATCCTTGCCAGGGGCAGAGTTAGAAAGAGACCGGAGCTTCTGTTGAAGTTCCTCTGCTGAGGGTGCATCGAAGAGGGAGTCATCTGTCTCGGTGGTAGGGACGTAAGATTGCAGATGCTCTTTCAGTGCATCCAGGTTACATTCTCGCTGACCAAAGGATGTGGAGAAAAAGTTGAAGGCTTCGTCAGGTGATCCGGTGTAGTTCGGGGAATCGTCGCCCAAGATTTTGCGAGCAGCCCGTTTTTTGGACATACGGTATAGCTGTTGGATCCGTCTAGAAGCAATTGGGTCTGCGGTAGTGGGCCGTCGATTGTCAATTGGAGGGCGTGCTGAGGGCCGGTTAGGTCGACGAGGAGCAGGTTTTGGACGACGGGTGCTGGAAATGGTTTGCGCCAGTGAGCGGGCTTCACGAGCGTAGGTCTCGCAGTGGTTGGAGAAGGACTGCCAGTCAAGGTCTTCATCGAAGATGCCTAGCCATTTCGTTCTGAAAGCGTTCAGGTCAGTGGTGATATCTGCCGTGGGTAGGGTGACTTCGGATGGACCAATTTCAATCGGACTGCCAAGAGCATCCCAATGGTGAACAGGGTGGTTTGCAAGGTTGGGCAGGTGTTGTGGCCGTGGCGGGTTCGCTGGCATCTCGTCATCCGGTGGGAGATCTTGTATTGTGGGTGGTGGTGAGTTTGGAACAGGTGTTGACTTGGGGGGCGATTGAGGGTTGTGGGTAGTGTTGTTTTCTGGGAAAAAATCAACTGCTCGGAGGCGTTTCAAGGGCTGGCAAGGTTGACGGGTGGTTGGTAAGCCAGCATCAGGAGTTGTAATAATGTTGGCCATCAGGGCTGGAATGGCCGGTGATGGTGTGGCTATTGGCCGGCTGATAGGCAGGTCACATAAATGGGGGGAGTTCAGTAGTGGGGTATCGCCGAGGAGGGACAGCTGGTCAGCAGCAGTTGGATTGATAGGTTCGGAAGAAGGTTCAGGTGATGGTTTGCACGCTTCTAAAAACCGGCTGATGATCGATCGGCTATCTTCTTGCGAGGGTGACAGTAGGTTTGGGGTGGAATCAATTTGGGTCATGGGGTGGTCAGAATCCGGGCTGGGTGGGGAAAGGTCAATGCTGAGGGAGGGATGGGAGGAGGTGGAGTCAACAGGGGAAGATGTGTTAACATCGGAAGGTGAGGAGAGGGTCGAGGAAGGGGGGCTTGCGGGACTTCTGGGGCGGTTCACAGGGGGCGATTGGATTGGGGTGAGCGGTTGGTGGTCATGCCGGTGCTTGTCTAAGTGCCCTTGCTTCTCGGCAGCCGATAGGGAGAGATCACATACGGCTCAATGGTAAACCATCTCTAAGGCATACTCGGGGTGCTGACGTTTGAAATGGGTGATAAAGCCACGTTCTGTCATCACATGTTTCGAATGATGCTTGCAGAGAGGGCATTTAAGGTTTTGATGCCGAAGGTGCAGTTCGAATGAAACAGTGATGGGATCCTGGTCCAATGGGAGAACGTGGTTGAAACTCTCGATGTGAATCCGTTGGTTGCGCAGGGATGCGAAAGTGTTGGCGCATGATCCACAGCCCAGCTTGCACTTCTTAGTTGGTTTACTTGCCGAGGGGTTATCTTTAGGATCCATCGATGCCATAGAGCAAAAGGAAACTCAAGGAGAAAGGCTCTTAAAGGTTGGGACAGCTTGTCCGATAAAGATACTTAAAAGGGGATAAACATACACTTCTGGTGAAACCAATGGGCATGAAATGTTGTGTTTTAGTGGCAGAAAATCGAAAAGCTAAATCCAAGCTAGGAGCGACCCCTATTCACAACAAATAGTGTCCCTCTAGAATTTCCTCAAACTCTGCAAGTGCAGAGGAGACCTAGCTTGGCAACTATTTTGCCCGATATTCGTGAATACCGTAGTCGAGGCACGGATGTACTAGTCCGGGCCACAAATACCGCAAATATAGCTTTGTGGGTCGAGGTCACACGTATAGTTGACTGCCACTCGGAGATATTCGAAAAGGCACGGCAAAATAGTTGGTTCCGAACTCTCAAACGCGGCGTGAGCCGGGGAGAAACATACTGCTAAAGAGCCGAAAATCAAAAACAAACAAACCAATTCTGAATAAATTAAGACCTTGAACTCGGAGCGAACCTACCGCAGTAGAAGTAGGTTAACTATATTTAACTCAAACCTTCGGATAAGGGAAACCGAGAACAAGAAATTGTATAGAAAGTATTGTTTGAATAGCCTCGCGGGAAAAAACCTTGCGGATCAAGGGAAAAACACGGCACTAAACGAACCTCACATACAATACAATTTAGCCGAAAAATACTCAAACTCGGATGCGAAATCCGAGGAATTAAAAATTTAGATAAACACAACACGAGGCGAGAAAGCGTTCCTAAAGAAACGACCAAGTGTTATGAGGAGACCAAAAGGCGAACTGAGTGTCTCTAAAAGACCTCTCAGTATACTTGCACAATAATGTTAAGTATCTCTAAAAGACCACTTAACTGTGGCTGCGCCGATGGCTGAGTAGCGTTTTTTAGGCGTTCAAATAAATTGAACCGGACAGTCAACAAACTGTGCCCTAAATTTGCCAGCGATCACTTAAGAACAAATGCGGCTACACTTGATCTTATTTTGAGTTGAACGACGATGGGCTTATCGACTCCGACGGTGCAATGGAGCCTGGACCCGTGCAATCGCCGCACCCAAGGGGGCCACTATTTAGTGACGCAGATCGTCAGAGGGTATGATCCTCTCCCCTGTGCCATGATGCAACACGTGAATGGTACGATGAATGACAGTGATGATGGTGAATTACACGATCAACGCGAGCAACCCAACCGAAAGACACCGGTGCAGCTCGTCCTCAAACGAACTACACTCTAAAAATTCACCTAAAAGGTGGTCACCTGTGCAGCCCAATCAAACCAAAGACCGATCGAACCACAGGCCAAAATTCACAGTAGAAATCTCAGCTGACAAAAGTCAGAAGAGATGCGCAATTAACATATTACAACACATCCCCGAAGATGACGGCAGTACTTTCCCATAAGGCGACCGCCGCATCCACGAAGAACAAAAAAGGACAAAGGACACGATACATCTACAAGACAACGGCAGTACTTTCCCATAAGGCGACCGCCGCGCTTGCAGAGAACGACAAAAAAGGACAAAAGGAGGAAGTAATTATTTTAAAAAGTCACTGAATTCAATGGAATCTCCATGCGTAATGATGCCGAAGACATTACCAGCAAGCCATTGATCGGAAAAAAGCTGTTGTAAACAGTGCCGCCTTTGGATCTTTAAATTAAAACGGAGTGTGGATTTGGTCTTATCTCGTGAGTTCACAAAGTCCGGTTTTATTCGATCAAATCAAAAGGAGTTCCTAGCTACCCATATTTGGTGGCGAATAATTCCCAAAAGACAAGAAAAGACTAGTGGGATATGGGTGGAGGTAGTATAGCCAAGGAGGATTTCACTTGGAGATGGTAGTGGACAGAGTGGATTGTATTGCCTGATGATAGAGTGATACCATCTTAATAACTGGAGAGCAAACGGGCAGGCAGTAAAGAGATGAATCAACGTCTCTTCTTTACCACAATGACATCTGGAATTGACGTTCATACCAAAACGGTTTTTGACGAATTGACGTTCATACCAAAACGATTTTCCGAGATCGTACGGCCAGGAATACCGCACGTCTGATCGGAACCGACGATGGATCCCATAACACGCAACAGCCTACCACTCAAAGCTCTCGTGGCGATCTTATAGTCCACATTGAGGAGGCTGATGGGACGATAGTTTTTGGTTTCCAGATGATCACCTTTTTTATATAACACTATGATGAGGCCACGCTTCTGAGAGGCAGATAGGCAGCCCTCATCATAGGCGATGTTCAAAACACAGACAAGATCAGCTCCGAGGTCATCCCAAAAGTGGAGGAAAAACTCCATGGGGAAGCCATCCGAACCCGGCGTCTTGCCACGTGCCATTCCAGAGAGAGCCCGAAAGCACTCCTGGCTGGATAATTTTCCCTCGCAAGATTCCATGTCCGCCTTGCTGAGGGAGCGTTTAAGGTTACCCAACATTTGCTCCTGTGCGGTGGCATCACACACCTCGGTGGTAAAGAGCCGCTCGTAGTACCGCTGCCACGTACCCAAGATGTCAAAAGGGTCGTGATGGATAATGCCTGAGTCGGGTCACGTATCTTGGTGATAGATTGTTTAGCCCTATGCTTCTTCTCCAAACTGAGAAAGAAGCTGGACGACGTCTCCCCCTCCTCGGCCCAGCGGACACGAGAGCGAACTTGAGAGGCCTTTGCCTCCCTAAGGTGAATGCCACGCAGGTGTTCTTGCAGCGAGCAAAGTTGGGCAAAAGCGGAAGAATCACCCGCATCAAAGAGAGACTGTAGATCTTTAATTTGTCTCTCTAAAGTCTTCTTCTCCTTCGACTGACCCGCAGCCTTGGAGCGAGCAAAAGAACGAGTGATCTCCCGCAGATAAAACTTTCCCTGATCCCACCAATCACGGGAAGAACTATATATAGAGAGATCTTCCTGGCCTTGCCAGAAAGACCAAAGGGATCATACTAGCTTGTCATACTCTGGATCCTCTAACAGGGAAGTATTAAATTTCCAAACCCCTGGACCAAGAACAAAAAAGTCACCGATGTTAAAATTGACTAGTAGATAACGGTGGTCAGAAAAGAAAGAGGGGTGATATTCGCAGCTAACAATAGACTGCTCGAAAATAGTGGGAGCCCACACCATGTCGATACGAGAGGAAAACTCTCCCGAGGCATGGTCCCAAGAAAAGGTGATGTCCGAGGGATGAAGAGTCCGCCAAACAGGGTATGTTTGTGTGGCAGACAGTAGAGATTGTAAGGCTGTAACACTCTCCTGCCTCAGCGAGTTCTTGGATGTTCCAGTGTAGGACCTACGTGGCCTGCGATCTAAATTAGGATCAAGCACGGCGTTAAAATCGCCACCAATGTACGTTGGTGACGAGAGGTCCATCAGGTCGGCAACCGAAGCAAAGAAAGTGTTACGCGCCGGGTTTGTGTTCGGCGCATATAGTGAGACGAAACGTATCTTATTATCGCCCAGCATAATTTCTGCCTGAACGAAACGACCCTGGTCATCCCTACAGACTTCACAAATAGAGAATTTTTTATTCACTATAACAGCAACCCCACAACGTTTCGTTGAAAAACAAGATGAGGCTACTGAGAAATTTGTATTGCGGAACCAGCTCTTAATGACAGCATGAGAGGCGGCATGAGTTTCCTGCAAACATACCACATCAACTCTCATGCATTTCAACCAGTCAATAAAAGCGGTCCGCTTCAAATGGTCATTAAGACCGTTAATGTTCAGGCTCAGCAGCCTGTACATTAAGTGTTAAGGATAAAACACCAGACTCCTGCGGAGAAGCAGGAAGTGCTGGGAAAGCAGAGGGAGGAGAAACGAACTCCACCTCAGAAAAATAATGGTCGCTGGCCTCCTGATGGAAAAGGAGGTTCAACGACGACTCCTCTGCAGAGGAGGAGAGGGAACGAATTGAGCCTGGATGGAAAGAAGGCGTCAATAAAGGCCCTTCGGAACAAACACTCCGAGGACCTGAAACTATAAAAGGTGACTCGACCTGCGAGTCTAGGCCACACAATGATGGCACGGAGGAAGATGCTGATGATGTCCCGGCAGCAGGAGCGGAAGAACGAGCTAAAGCTCCCTCCATTGATTTCGGAGTATTCTCCTCAACCGGAAAACGGTAATCAATGGGGACGATAGCTGTTTCAGCGTCAGTCACACGAGGTGCAGCTGGAGGAGATGAAAACTCTCCCTCTGACTCCTGCGAAGACGACTCCGAGAGAACCGGCCGAGGTGTTGAGACGACCGGTGTTTTTTCCGGAGAAGGCAAAACCTCCAACTCCGCCGATTTAACAGTCGGAGAATCAACCAATACGGTGTCAACTACCGACTGTCCAAGGACATCCAAATCATTAAGGTCCTCCAAACGGTCTTGGAGGACCTGAAAACGGTTAGCTGTTGGAATAGCTGGGATGTCCAAAGTAACCGGAAGAGGAAGGGGAGCATCTTCTGTTAAGGCCGTTGATGGAGCAGCCGGTGAAGCACGCCTTTTCTCAATAAGGGAGGAGCGGTTGATCTTACGCCTCTTTATAATCCCTTTCCGGATATCCTTCTTAGGGGGGGGGCGAGGCTTAACCACCCTGTGCTCCGTGATAGATACCTGGCGGACACAGGTAAAAGAGCCGTCAAAGGTGACCGTCTCCGAGCTGGAAAAATGGCTGATGCAGATGGACAGCTCTGGTTTATTGTCCTTTGGATTCTCCGAAGAGAATTCCATCGGCACAGCAGAAGTCTGAGATGGAGTTGTAGACTCCGCTATGCGTGAAGGTGCAGTGCGAGCTGGCGCATCAACCAATATAATTTTCTCGCGATTCCAAGCATCCTTTACCCGACCAGCAGGCAAGGAAGTTTTCACATGCTTCGAGCGAGGAGGAAGAGACGATTCCTTAGAGGAATGCCTATCTGTTTTGTCTTTGCTGACTGGACACCGACGAGGCAAGTGCCCAAAAGACTTACAACCAAAACAGTATTTTGGCCGGCCACGATACTTCACCGCACAAGGAAAGTTGGCGATTTGAAGCACGGGCGGGATAGGCTTTAAAATAGACATTGTCACCATCCGGGTCCCTGTTCTGATGTTGGGATATTTGCGAACAGTCAGATGCTGAACGCGAGAGACACGATCGAATGATGACAAGGCATTTGAAAAATAACTGTCCGGCATATGGATTGGCGCACAGTCAACGATGACACGTGTTAGCGTTTCATATGCCGGTGTGGGTGTGATGGTAACACCCCGAAAACTTAAACCATTAATTTGGTAATTGGTATTAACAGACTCTGCCCTAAAATCAACACGGAAGCAATGTTCCGGCAGAGCCTGCACACACGAAACCTTGTTGGCACCAATGGCATCAATCAAGGCCACCCGAACATCTTTAATGCCCTCTTTGGCAATTAAGCGGGCTGGGATTTTAAAAAGGGATGATGTTTTGTTCCACCTCGCAAAATCCTCAGCGGTGAAATTAGGGCAAGACATTCTGAAAAAAAAAAAATTTTACAAAGACCGGCCACAGACAAAGAAAACACAAATACCAGAAACTGGTATAAAAGGCCGAGGAAAGACACCAACAAACGGTATCAAATTTAAAACAGAAGAGGCTTTAAATATATAACAGCCTCTAAAAACGCACAAACAAACGGAGGTCCAGCAAAGGCTAGTTCTTTGCCCCCCCAAAGTAAATCACACAGAAAAAGGGAGTCCAGCAAAGGCTAGTCCTTTGCCCCCCCAAGAAAAAACCACACAAAAGTAAGGGAGTCCAGCAAAAGGCTAGTCCTTTGCCCCCCCTGGAAGACAGAGAACGGAAGTCCAGCAAAGGCAGTCCTTTGCCCCCCCAAAAAGAAACAACAAAGAAAGGGGTCCAGCAAAAGCTAGTCCTTTGCCCCCCAAATAAAATACAATAAATAAAATAAAATAAAGACCTACAGGGAGTCCAGCAAAGGCCGTCCTTTGCCCCCCCTGAAAAATTTAACAAAAGAAGAGAAACAAGGGCCAGCAAACCTAGTGTTCACCCCCTTGGGAAAAGATACTCACTAGACTAGACACCCTAAAATTACAAGGTGCGTCTCGCGTCAGGTAAGTATGCTTTTGTGGCAGCGCCGTTGACTTATAATTGTGGCAACGAAGCGTTTCGATCGCGGTCGTTAACCGCCGCCGCGTTACTAGCACTAGTGAATAATATTCCGATACAAGTACGTATGTACGCCGTTTCGGTTACCTGAATGCGGTGGCTGTTCGTAACTGGTTTCCCGATCGATCGAGGAGTCCGGCGACTGCGGCACTTCATCATATACTGAGCGAGTTTTCATCAGTGTTACTGAATTAACATTAAATTTTTGTTTCGATTCAAATGATTTGATTCTTCCCCTCGCGTTGAGGGGAAGAGGGCCGTACTCGGATGTAGTGCAATACCGAGACAACCCGTGGCCAGGGCGAAGCAAGCTTCAATCCCAGGGCCGAAGGCCAAAAATCAGTTTAATATATGAGTTAGGCATTGCCTAACATATCAGATATTAAGCTGATAAGAACAGATACTACACTTGATCTTATTTTGAGTTGAACGACGATGGGCTTATCGACTCCGACGGTGCAATGGAGCCTGGACCGTGCAATCGCCGCACCCAAGGGGGCCACTACTTAGTGACGCAGATCGTCAGAGGGTATGATCCTCTCCCCTGTGCCATGATACAACGCGTGAATGGTACGATGAATGACAGTGATGATGGTGAATCACACGATCAACGCGAGCAACCCTGAAAGATCAGTGCAGCTTGTCCGCAAACAAGCCACACTCTAAAAATTCACCGTAAAGGTGGTCACCTGTGCAGTCCAGTTGAACCGAAGTCCAACCAAACCACAGGCCAAAATTAATTGGACAGGACTGTCCACGAGACAGATTACAAGACAATACATCTTCGAGGCCGACGGCAGTACTTTCCCATAAGGCGACCCCCGTGACCACGAAGAACAAAAAATAAAAAATTATTTAATCAAGCTATGGTATTCGATGGAATCAACTGGAGTAATGAAGCCAAATACTTCACCAGCGAGCCATTGTTCAGAAAAATGTTGTGCTAAACAATGACGACGTTGAATTTTCAAAGTTAAGCGAAGGGTGGATTTACCCTTGTCCCGTGAAGCGATAAAGTCAGGATTTATGCGATTGAAACGAAAAGAGTTTCTAGCAAGCCATATTTGATGTCGTATGACTCCTAGGAGACAAGAAAAGACCAATGGGATATGTCTGGAGTCAACATATCCAAGTAGGATCTCACTAGAAGATGGCAATGCAGATAATGGATTATATCGCTTGATGATAGAGTGGTACCAACGTATTAACTTTAGAGCAAAGGGACAGGTTGTAAAGAGGTGAATTAATGTCTCCTCTTTGCCACAATGACAACGAGCATTGACGTTTATACCGAAACGGATCAAACGGTCAGCGGTTGGAAGGATGCCGTGAGCAATAAGCCATGATGTGTTTCGGACGTTTCTAATAAAACGCCATAGAAGTAAGTTACGCCAAACTGTAGGCCAATCACATGACAGACCCCAGTTGCGATATTTCTCAACACAACGATGTTGTGTGCATTCGCTCATTGATAGAATGTCATAAACGTATTTGGCAGATAATGATGATAACTTACAAGAATTGTTTTTGCGTCCTTCTATAATAAATTGTCCGTCGACATATTTTCTTGGCAATCTAAACCATGATAGCGGCCTTTTAACTATATACCCAAAATTGTCCAGCCTTCTTCGTCATCCCTCCCGGAAGATTTCAGCAAGTGTCAAGTATAACAAAGTAATAATGTAAATTTCAACTCTGCAAAACTTATTCAATATACGCCATGATTAGGAATATAAGATTCAAGTATTATTCAAAATTTTCAAAGTAACCATATAGTAAAATCTTTGATATGTTGCTTCATATCATCTTTGTGATGTATCTTGTGATCTTTTCACTTCGGCTATATCTTCGCTAATAAGTATAAGAAATATTACACCAAGAGAAAACTGAGTTATCAATCATGATGCTAAAACCTGTCCAGAAGTCAAATATTATTACAGCTTTTAAAGCTGCCGTTGAACTTTCTACATAAAAACTGTGCAGCCTCCATCGTCATCCCTCTCAGAACATTTTTAAAAGCAAGTGTCAAGTGTAACAAAGAAATGTTTTAAATTTTAACTCTGCAAGACTTTTAAATATACGCTATGATTTGCAATATAAGATTCAAACATTATTCAAAATTTTAAAAGTAGCATTATAGTAACTCTTTGATATGTTGTTGATTCATATCACTTTTGTGATTTAATGTTGTGATCTTTTCACTTCGTCAGTCTTCGCTAATAAGTACTACAAATATTAGACTAATGGAACTGAGTTATCAATTTTGATGCTAAAACCTGTCAATGAGTCAAATGTTATTACACTTTTTAAAGCGGCCTTTTAACTATATACCCAAAATTGTCCAGCCTTCTTCGTCATCCCTCCCAGAAGATTTCAGCAAGTGTCAAGTATAACAAAGTAATGATGTAAATTTCAACTCTGCAAAACTTATTCAATATACGCCATGATTAGGAATATAAGATTCAAGTATTATTCAAAATTTTCAAAGTAACCATATAGTAAAATCTTTGATATGTTGCTTCATATCACCTTTGTGATGTATGTTGTGATCTTTTCACTTCGGCTATATCTTCGCTAATAAGTATAAGAAATATTACACCAAGAGAAAACTGAGTTATCAATCATGATGCTAAAAGCTGTCCAGAAGTCAAATATTATTACAGCTTTTAAAGCTGCCGTTGAACTGTCTACATAAAAACTGTGCAGCCTCCATCGTCATCCCTCTCAGAACATTTTTAAAAGCAAGTGTCAAGTAACAAAGAAATGTTTTAAATTTTAACTCCGCAAGACTTTTAAATATACGCTATGATTTGCAATATAAGATTCAAACATTATTCAAAATTTTAAAAGTAGCATTATAGTAACATCTTTGATATGTTGTTGATTCATATCACTTTTGTGATTTAATGTTGTGATCTTTTCACTTCGTCTCAGTCTTCGCTAATAAGTACTACAAATATTAGACTAATGGAACTGAGTTATCAATTTTGATGCTAAAACCTGTCAATGAGTCAAATGTTATTACACTTTTTAAAGCGGCCTTTTAACTATATACCCAAAATTGTCCAGCCTTCTTCGTCATCCCTCCCAGAAGATTTCAGCAAGTGTCAAGTATAACAAAGTAATAATGTAAATTTCAACTCTGCAAAACTTATTCAATATACGCCATGATTAGGAATATAAGATTCAAGTATTATTCAAAATTTTCAAAGTAACCATATAGTAAAATCTTTGATATGTTGCTTCATATCACCTTTGTGATGTATGTTGTGATCTTTTCACTTCGGCTATATCTTCGCTAATAAGTATAAGAAATATTACACCAAGAGAAAACTGAGTTATCAATCATGATGCTAAAACTGTCCAGAAGTCAAATATTATTACAGCTTTTAAAGCTGCCGTTGAACTGTCTACATAAAAACTGTGCAGCCTCCATCGTCATCCCTCTCAGAACATTTTTAAAAGCAAGTGTCAAGTGTAACAAAGAAATGTTTTAAATTTTAACTCCGCAAGACTTTTAAATATACGCTATGATTTGCAATATAAGATTCAAACATTATTCAAAATTTTAAAAGTAGCATTATAGTAACTTCTTTGATATGTTGTTGATTCATATCACTTTTGTGATTTAATGTTGTGATCTTTTCACTTCGTCTCAGTCTTCGCTAATAAGTACTACAAATATTAGACTAATGGAACTGAGTTATCAATTTTGATGCTAAAACCTGTCAATGAGTCAAATGTTATTACACTTTTTAAAGCGGCCTTTTAACTATATACCCAAAATTGTCCAGCCTTCTTCGTCATCCCTCCAGAAGATTTCAGCAAGTGTCAAGTATAACAAAGTAATGATGTAAATTTCAACTCTGCAAAACTTATTCAATATACGCCATGATTAGGAATATAAGATTCAAGTATTATTCAAAATTTTCAAAGTAACCATATAGTAAAATCTTTGATATGTTGCTTCATATCACCTTTGTGATGTATGTTGTGATCTTTTCACTTCGGCTATATCTTCGCTAATAAGTATAAGAAATATTACACCAAGAGAAAACTGAGTTATCAATCATGATGCTAAAAGCTGTCCAGAAGTCAAATATTATTACAGCTTTTAAAGCTGCCGTTGAACTGTCTACATAAAAACTGTGCAGCCTCCATCGTCATCCCTCTCAGAACATTTTTAAAAGCAAGTGTCAAGTATAACAAAGAAATGTTTTAAATTTTAACTCCGCAAGACTTTTAAATATACGCTATGATTAGCAATATAAGATTCAAACATTATTCAAAATTTTAAAAGTAGCATTATAGTAACATCTTTGATATGTTGTTGATTCATATCACTTTTGTGATTTAATGTTGTGATCTTTTCACTTCGTCTCAGTCTTCGCTAATAAGTACTACAAATATTAGACTAATGGAACTGAGTTATCAATTTTGATGCTAAAACCTGTCAATGAGTCAAATGTTATTACACTTTTTAAAGCGGCCTTTTAACTATATACCCAAAATTGTCCAGCCTTCTTCGTCATCCCTCCCAGAAGATTTCAGCAAGTGTCAAGTATAACAAAGTAATGATGTAAATTTCAACTCTGCAAAACTTATTCAATATACGCCATGATTAGGAATATAAGATTCAAGTATTATTCAAAATTTTCAAAGTAACCATATAGTAAAATCTTTGATATGTTGCTTCATATCACCTTTGTGATGTATGTTGTGATCTTTTCACTTCGGCTATATCTTCGCTAATAAGTATAAGAAATATTACACCAAGAGAAAACTGAGTTATCAATCATGATGCTAAAACCTGTCCAGAAGTCAAATATTATTACAGCTTTTAAAGCTGCCGTTGAACTGTCTACATAAAAACTGTGCAGCCTCCATCGTCATCCCTCTCAGAACATTTTTAAAAGCAAGTGTCAAGTGTAACAAAGAAATGTTTTAAATTTTAACTCTGCAAGACTTTTAAATATACGCTATGATTTGCAATATAAGATTCAAACATTATTCAAAATTTTAAAAGTAGCATTATAGTAACTCTTTGATATGTTGTTGATTCATATCACTTTTGTGATTTAATGTTGTGATCTTTTCACTTCGTCTCAGTCTTCGCTAATAAGTACTACAAATATTAGACTAATGGAACTGAGTTATCAATTTTGATGCTAAAACCTGTCAATGAGTCAAATGTTATTACACTTTTTAAAGCGGCCTTTTAACTATATACCCAAAATTGTCCAGCCTTCTTCGTCATCCCTCCCAGAAGATTTCAGCAAGTGTCAAGTATAACAAAGTAATGATGTAAATTTCAACTCTGCAAAACTTATTCAATATACGCCATGATTAGGAATATAAGATTCAAGTATTATTCAAAATTTTCAAAGTAACCATATAGTAAAATCTTTGATATGTTGCTTCATATCACCTTTGTGATGTATGTTGTGATCTTTTCACTTCGGCTATATCTTCGCTAATAAGTATAAGAAATATTACACCAAGAGAAAACTGAGTTATCAATCATGATGCTAAAAGCTGTCCAGAAGTCAAATATTATTACAGCTTTTAAAGCTGCCGTTGAACTGTCTACATAAAAACTGTGCAGCCTCCATCGTCATCCCTCTCAGAACATTTTTAAAAGCAAGTGTCAAGTGTAACAAAGAAATGTTTTAAATTTTAACTCCGCAAGACTTTTAAATATACGCATGATTTGCAATATAAGATTCAAACATTATTCAAAATTTTAAAAGTAGCATTATAGTAACATCTTTGATATGTTGTTGATTCATATCACTTTTGTGATTTAATGTTGTGATCTTTTCACTTCGTCTCAGTCTTCGCTAATAAGTACTACAAATATTAGACTAATGGAACTGAGTTATCAATTTTGATGCTAAAACCTGTCAATGAGTCAAATGTTATTACACTTTTTAAAGCGGCCTTTTAACTATATACCCAAAATTGTCCAGCCTTCTTCGTCATCCCTCCCAGAAGATTTCAGCAAGTGTCAAGTATAACAAAGTAATGATGTAAATTTCAACTCTGCAAAACTTATTCAATATACGCCATGATTAGGAATATAAGATTCAAGTATTATTCAAAATTTTCAAAGTAACCATATAGTAAAATCTTTGATATGTTGCTTCATATCACCTTTGTGATGTATGTTGTGATCTTTTCACTTCGGCTATATCTTCGCTAATAAGTATAAGAAATATTACACCAAGAGAAAACTGAGTTATCAATCATGATGCTAAAAGCTGTCCAGAAGTCAAATATTATTACAGCTTTTAAAGCTGCCGTTGAACTGTCTACATAAAAACTGTGCAGCCTCCATCGTCATCCCTCTCAGAACATTTTTAAAAGCAAGTGTCAAGTGTAACAAAGAAATGTTTTAAATTTTAACTCCGCAAGACTTTTAAATATACACCATGATTTGCAATATAAGATTCAAACATTATTCAAAATTTTAAAAGTAGCATTATAGTAACATCTTTGATATGTTGTTGATTCATATCACTTTTGTGATTTAATGTTGTGATCTTTTCACTTCGTCTCAGTCTTCGCTAATAAGTACTACAAATATTAGACTAATGGAACTGAGTTATCAATTTTGATGCTAAAACCTGTCAATGAGTCAAATGTTATTACACTTTTTAAAGCGGCCTTTTAACTATATACCCAAAATTGTCCAGCCTTCTTCGTCATCCCTCCAGAAGATTTCAGCAAGTGTCAAGTATAACAAAGTAATATGTAAATTTCAACTCTGCAAAACTTATTCAATATACGCCATGATTAGGAATATAAGATTCAAGTATTATTCAAAATTTTCAAAGTAACCATATAGTAAAATCTTTGATATGTTGCTTCATATCACCTTTGTGATGTATGTTGTGATCTTTTCACTTCGGCTATATCTTCGCTAATAAGTATAAGAAATATTACACCAAGAGAAAACTGAGTTATCAATCATGATGCTAAAACTGTCCAGAAGTCAAATATTATTACAGCTTTTAAAGCTGCCGTTGAACTGTCTACATAAAAACTGTGCAGCCTCCATCGTCATCCCTCTCAGAACATTTTTAAAAGCAAGTGTCAAGTGTAACAAAGAAATGTTTTAAATTTTAACTCCGCAAGACTTTTAAATATACGCTATGATTTGCAATATAAGATTCAAACATTATTCAAAATTTTAAAAGTAGCATTATAGTAACATCTTTGATATGTTGTTGATTCATATCACTTTTGTGATTTAATGTTGTGATCTTTTCACTTCGTCTCAGTCTTCGCTAATAAGTACTACAAATATTAGACTAATGGAACTGAGTTATCAATTTTGATGCTAAAACCTGTCAATGAGTCAAATGTTATTACACTTTTTAAAGCGGCCTTTTAACTATATACCCAAAATTGTCCAGCCTTCTTCGTCATCCCTCCCAGAAGATTTCAGCAAGTGTCAAGTATAACAAAGTAATATGTAAATTTCAACTCTGCAAAACTTATTCAATATACGCCATGATTAGGAATATAAGATTCAAGTATTATTCAAAATTTTCAAAGTAACCATATAGTAAAATCTTTGATATGTTGCTTCATATCACCTTTGTGATGTATGTTGTGATCTTTTCACTTCGGCTATATCTTCGCTAATAAGTATAAGAAATATTACACCAAGAGAAAACTGAGTTATCAATCATGATGCTAAAACCTGTCCAGAAGTCAAATATTATTACAGCTTTTAAAGCTGCCGTTGAACTGTCTACATAAAAACTGTGCAGCCTCCATCGTCATCCCTCTCAGAACATTTTTAAAAGCAAGTGTCAAGTGTAACAAAGAAATGTTTTAAATTTTAACTCCGCAAGACTTTTAAATATACGCTATGATTTGCAATATAAGATTCAAACATTATTCAAAATTTTAAAAGTAGCATTATAGTAACATCTTTGATATGTTGTTGATTCATATCACTTTTGTGATTTAATGTTGTGATCTTTTCACTTCGTCTCAGTCTTCGCTAATAAGTACTACAAATATTAGACTAATGGAACTGAGTTATCAATTTTGATGCTAAAACCTGTCAATGAGTCAAATGTTATTACACTTTTTAAAGCGGCCTTTTAACTATATACCCAAAATTGTCCAGCCTTCTTCGTCATCCCTCCCAGAAGATTTCAGCAAGTGTCAAGTATAACAAAGTAATTGATGTAAATTTCAACTCTGCAAAACTTATTCAATATACGCCATGATTAGGAATATAAGATTCAAGTATTATTCAAAATTTTCAAAGTAACCATATAGTAAAATCTTTGATATGTTGCTTCATATCATCTTTGTGATGTATGTTGTGATCTTTTCACTTCGGCTATATCTTCGCTAATAAGTATAAGAAATATTACACCAAGAGAAAACTGAGTTATCAATCATGATGCTAAAACCTGTCTAGAAGTCAAATATTATTACAGCTTTTAAAGCTGCCGTTGAACTGTCTACATAAAAACTGTGCAGCCTCCATCGTCATCCCTCTCAGAACATTTTTAAAAGCAAGTGTCAAGTGAACAAAGAAATGTTTTAAATTTTAACTCCTGCAAGACTTTTAAATATACGCTATGATTTGCAATATAAGATTCAAACATTATTCAAAATTTTAAAAGTAGCATTATAGTAACTTCTTTGATATGTTGTTGATTCATATCACTTTTGTGATTTAATGTTGTGATCTTTTCACTTCGTCTTAGTCTTCGCTAATAAGTACTACAAATATTAGACTAATGGAACTGAGTTATCAATTTTGATGCTAAAACCTGTCAATGAGTCAAATGTTGTTACACTTTTTAAAGCGGCCTTTTAACTATATACCCAAAATTGTCCAGCCTTCTTCGTCATCCCTCCCAGAAGATTTCAGCAAGTGTCAAGTATAACAAAGTAATGATGTAAATTTCAACTCTGCAAAACTTATTCAATATACGCCATGATTAGGAATTAAGATTCAAGTATTATTCAAAATTTTCAAAGTAACCATATAGTAAAATCTTTGATATGTTGCTTCATATCACCTTTGTGATGTATGTTGTGATCTTTTCACTTCGGCTATATCTTCGCTAATAAGTATAAGAAATATTACACCAAGAGAAAACTGAGTTATCAATCATGATGCTAAAAGCTGTCCAGAAGTCAAATATTATTACAGCTTTTAAAGCTGCCGTTAAACTGTCTACATAAAAACTGTGCAGCCTCCATCGTCATCCCTCTCAGACATTTTTAAAAGCAAGTGTCAAGTGTAACAAAGAAATGTTTTAAATTTTAACTCCGCAAGACTTTTAAATATACACCATGATTGGCAATATAAGATTCAAACATTATTCAAAATTTTAAAAGTAGCATTATAGTAACATCTTTGATATGTTGTTGATTCATATCACTTTTGTGATTTAATGTTGTGATCTTTTCACTTCGTCTCAGTCTTCGCTAATAAGTACTACAAATATTAGACTAATGGAACTGAGTTATCAATTTTGATGCTAAACCTTCAATGAGTCAAATGTTATTACACTTTTTAAAGCGGCCTTTTAACTATATACCCAAAATTGTCCAGCCTTCTTCGTCATCCCTCCCAGAAGATTTCAGCAAGTGTCAAGTATAACAAAGTAATAATGTAAATTTCAACTCTGCAAAACTTATTCAATATACGCCATGATTAGGAATATAAGATTCAAGTATTATTCAAAATTTTCAAAGTAACCATATAGTAAAGTCTTTGATATGTTGCTTCAATATCACCTTTGTGATGTATGTTGTGATCTTTTCACTTCGGCTATATCTTCGCTAATTAGTATAAGAAATATTACACCAAGAGAAAACTGAGTTATCAATCATGATGCTAAAAGCTGTCCAGAAGTCAAATATTATTACAGCTTTTAAAGCTGCCGTTAAACTGTCTACATAAAAACTGTGCAGCCTCCATCGTCATCCCTCTCAGAACATTTTTAAAAGCAAGTGTCAAGTGTAACAAAGAAATGTTTTAAATTTTAACTCCGCAAGACTTTTAAATATACACCATGATTAGCAATATAAGATTCAAACATTATTCAAAATTTTAAAAGTAGCATTATAGTAACATCTTTGATATGTTGTTGATTCATATCACTTTTGTGATCTAATGTTGTGATCTTTTCACTTCGTGTCAGTCTTCGCTAATAAGTACTACAAATATTAGACTAATGGAACTGAGTTATCAATTTTGATGCTAAAACCTGTCAATGAGTCAAATGTTATTACACTTTTTAAAGCAGCCTTTTAACTATATACGCAAAATTGTCCAGCCTTCTTCGTCATCCCTCCCAGAAGATTTCAGCAAGTGTCAAGTATAACAAAGTAATAATGTAAATTTCAACTCTGCAAAACTTATTCAATATACGCCATGATTAGGAATATAAGATTCAAGTATTATTCAAAATTTTCAAAGTAACCATATAGTAAAATCTTTGATATGTTGCTTCATATCATCTTTGTGATGTATCTTGTGATTTTTTCACTTCGGCTATATCTTCGCTAATAAGTATAAGAAATATTACACCAAGAGAAAACTGAGTTATCAATCATGATGCTAAAACCTGTCTAGAAGTCAAATATTATTACAGCTTTTAAAGCTGCCGTTGAACTGTCTACATAAAAACTGTGCAGCCTCCATCGTCATCCCTCTCAGAACATTTTTAAAAGCAAGTGTCAAGTATAACAAAGAATGTTTTAATTTAAGTCCGCAAGACTTTTAAATATATGCTATGATTGCAATATAAGATTCAAACATTATTCAAAATTTTAAAGTAGCATTATAGTAACATCTTTGATATGTTGTTGATTCATATCACTTTTGTGATTTAATGTTGTGATCTTTTCACTTCGTCTCAGTCTTCGCTAATAAGTACTACAAATATTAGACTAATAGAACTGAGTTATCAATTTTGATGCTAAACCTGTCAATGAGTCAAATGTTATTACACTTTTTAAAGTGGCCTTTTAACTATATACCCAAAATTGTTCCCAGCCTTCTTCGTCATCCCTCCCAGAAGATTTTCAGCAAGTGTCAAGTATAACAAAGTAATAATGTAAATTTCAACTCTGCAAAACTTATTCAATATACGCCATGATTAGGAATATAAGATTGAAGTATTATTGAAATTTTCAAAGTAACCATATAGTAAAATCTTTGATATGTTGCTTCATATCACCTTTGTGATGTATGTTGTGATCTTTTCATTTCATCTATATCTTCGCTAAGAAGTATAAGAAATATTTACCAAGAGAAAACTGAGTTATCAATCTATGCTGAACCTGTCTAGAAGTCAATATTATTAAAGCTTTTAAAGCTGCCGTTGAACTGTCTACATAAAAACTGTGCAACCTCCATCGTCATCCCTTTCAGAACATTTTTAAAAGCAAGTGTCAAGTATAACAAAGAAATGTTTGAAATTTTAACTCCGCAAGACTTTTAAATATACGCTATGATTTGCAATATAAGATTCAAACATTATTCAAAATTTTAAAAGTAGCATTATGTAACTTCTTTGATGTTGTTGATTGATATCACTTTTGTGATTTAATGTTGTGATCTTTTCACTTCGTCTTAGTCTTCGTTAATAAGTACTACAAATATTAGACTAATGAACTGAGTTATCAATTTTGATGCTAAAACCTGTCAATGAGTCAAATGTTATTACACTTTTTAAAGCGGCCTTTTAACTATATACCCAAAATTGTCCAAGCCTCCTTCGTCATCCCTCACAGAAGATTTCTGCAAGTGTCAAGTATAACAAAGTAATGATGTAAATTTCAACTCTGCAAAACTTATTCAATATAATGTTGTGATCTTTTCACTTCGTCTTAGTCTTCGCTAATAAGTACTACAAATATTAGACTAATGGAACTGAGTTATCAATTTTGATGCTAAAACCTGTCAATGAGTCAAATGTTATTACACTTTTTAAAGCGGCCTTTTAACTATATACCCAAAATTGTCCAGCCTCCTTCGTCATCCTCCCAGAGATTTCAGCAAGTGTCAAGTATAACAAAGTAATGATGTAAATTTCAACTCTGCAAAACTTATTCAATATACGCCATGATTAGGAATATAAGATTCAAGTATTATTCAAAATTTTCAAAGTAACCATATAGTAAAATCTTTGATATGTTGCTTCATATCACCTTTGTGATGTATGTTGTGATCTTTTCACTTCGGCTATATCTTCGCTAATAAGTATAAGAAATATTACACCAAGAGAAAACTGAGTTATCAATCATGATGCTAAAAGCCGTCCAGAAGTCAAATATTATTACAGCTTTTAAAGCTGCCGTTAACTGTCTACATAAAAACTGTGCAGCCTCCATCGTCATCCCTCTCAGAACATTTTTAAAAGCAAGTGTCAAGTGTAACAAAGAAATGTTTTAAATTTTAACTCCGCAAGACTTTTAAATATACACCATGATTGCAATATAAGATTCAAACATTATTCAAATTTTAAAAGTAGCATTATAGTAACATCTTTGATATGTTGTTGATTCATATCACTTTTGTGATTTAATGTTGTGATCTTTTCACTTCGTCTCAGTCTTCGCTAATAAGTACTACAAATATTAGACTAATGGAACTGAGTTATCAATTTTGATGCTAAAACCTGTCAATGAGTCAAATGTTATTACACTTTTTAAAGCGGCCTTTTAACTATATACCCAAAATTGTCCAGCCTTCTTCGTCATCCCTCCCAGAAGATTTCAGCAAGTGTCAAGTATAACAAAGTAATAATGTAAATTTCAACTCTGCAAAACTTATTCAATATACGCCATGATTAGGAATATAAGATTCAAGTATTATTCAAAATTTTCAAAGTAACCATATAGTAAATCTTTGATATGTTGCTTCATATCACCTTTGTGATGTATGTTGTGATCTTTTCACTTCGGCTATATCTTCGCTAATAGTATAAGAAATATTACACCAAGAGAAAACTGAGTTATCAATCATGATGCTAAAAGCTGTCCAGAAGTCAAATATTATTACAGCTTTTAAAGCTGCCGTTAAACTGTCTACATAAAAACTGTGCAGCCTCCATCGTCATCCCTCTCAGAACATTTTTAAAAGCAAGTGTCAAGTGTAACAAAGAAATGTTTTAAATTTTAACTCCGCAAGACTTTTAAATATACACCTATGATTAGCAATATAAGATTCAAACATTATTCAAATTTTAAAAGTAGCATTATAGTAACATCTTTGATATGTTGTTGATTCATATCACTTTTGTGATTTAATGTTGTGATCTTTTCACTTCGTCTCAGTCTTCGCTAATAAGTACTACAAATATTAGACTAATGGAACTGAGTTATCAATTTTGATGCTAAAACCTGTCAATGAGTCAAATGTTATTACACTTTTTAAAGCGGCCTTTTAACTATATACCCAAAATTGTCCAGCCTTCTTCGTCATCCCTCCCAGAAGATTTCAGCAAGTGTCAAGTATAACAAAGTAATAATGTAAATTTCAACTCTGCAAAACTTATTCAATATACGCCATGATTAGGAAATAAGATTCAAGTATTATTCAAAATTTTCAAAGTAACCATATAGTAAAATCTTTGATATGTTGCTTCATATCACCTTTGTGATGTATGTTGTGATCTTTTCACTTCGGCTATATCTTCGCTAATAAGTATAAGAAATATTACACCAAGAGAAAACTGAGTTATCAATCATGATGCTAAAACCTGTCTAGAAGTCAAATATTATTACAGCTTTTAAAGCTGCCGTTGAACTGTCTACATAAAAACTGTGCAGCCTCCATCGTCATCCCTCTCAGAACATTTTTAAAAGCAAGTGTCAAGTATAACAAAGAAATGTTTTAAATTTTAAGTCCGCAAGACTTTTAAATATATGCTATGATTTGCAATATAAGATTCAAACATTATTCAAAATTTTAAAAGTAGCATTATAGTAACATCTTTGATATGTTGTTGATTCATATCACTTTTGTGATTTAATGTTGTGATCTTTTCATTCGTCTCAGTCTTCGCTAATAAGTACTACAAATATTAGACTAATAGAATGAGTTATCATTTTGATGCTAAAACCTGTCAATGAGTCAAATGTTATTACACTTTTTAAAGTGGCCTTTTAACTATATACCCAAAATTGTCCAGCCTTCTTCGTCATCCCCCAGAAGATTTTCAGCAAGTGCAAGTATAACAAGTAATATGTAAATTTCAACTCTGCAAAACTTATTCAATATACGCCATGATTAGAATATAAGATTGAAGTATTATTGAAAATTTCAAAAGTAACCATATAGTAAAATCTTTGATATGTTGCTTCATATCACCTTTGTGATGTATGTTGTGATCTTTTCATTTCATTATATCTTCGCTAAGAAGTATAAGAAATATTATACCAAAAGAGAACTGAGTTATCAATACATGCTGAAACTGTCTAGAAGTCAAATATTATTAAAGCTTTTAAAGCTGCCGTTGAACTGTCTACATAAAAACTGTGCAACCTCCATCGTCATCCCTTTCAGAACATTTTTAAAAGCAAGTGTCAAGTATAACAAAGAAATGTTTGAAATTTTAACTCCGCAAGACTTTTAAATATACGCTATGATTTGCAATATAAGATTCAAACATTATTCAAAATTTTAAAAGTAGCATTATAGTAACTTTTTGATATGTTGTTGATTGATATCACTTTTGTGATTTAATGTTGTGATCTTTTCACTTCGTCTTAGTCTTCGTTAATAAGTACTACAAATATTAGACTAATAGAACTGAGTTATCAATTTTGATGCTAAAACCTGTCAATGAGTCAAATGTTATTACACTTTTTAAAGCGGCCTTTTAACTATATACCCAAAATTGTCAAGCCTCCTTCGTCATCCCTCACAGAAGATTTCTGCAAGTGTCAAGTATAACAAAGTAATGATGTAAATTTCAACTCTGCAAAACTTATTCAATATAATGTTGTGATCTTTTCACTTCGTCTTAGTCTTCGCTAATAAGTACTACAAATATTACACCAATGGAACTGAGTTATCAATTTTGATGCTAAAACCTGTAAATGAGTCAAATGTTATTACACTTTTTAAAGCGGCCTTTTAACTATATACCCAAAATTGTCCAGCCTCCTTCGTCATCCGTCCCAGGAGATTTTCAGCAAGTGTCAAGTATAACAAAGTAATGATGTAAATTTCAACTCTGCAAAACTTATTCAATATACGCCATGATTAGGAATTTAAGATTCAAGTATTTTTCAAAATTTTCAAAGTAACCATATAGTAAAATCTTTGATATGTTGCTTCATATCACCTTTGTGATGTATGTTGTGATCTTTTCACTTCGGCTATATCTTCGCTAATAAGTATAAGAAATATTACACCAAGAGAAAACTGAGTTATCAATCATGATGCTAAAAGCTGTCCAGAAGTCAAATATTATTACAGCTTTTAAAGCTGCCGTTAAACTGTCTACATAAAAACTGTGCAGCCTCCATCGTCATCCCTCTCAGAACATTTTTAAAAGCAAGTGTCAAGTGTAACAAAGAAATGTTTTAAATTTTAACTCCGCAAGACTTTTAAATATACACCATGATTGGCAATATAAGATTCAAACATTATTCAAAATTTTAAAAGTAGCATTATAGTAACATCTTTGATATGTTGTTGATTCATATCACTTTTGTGATTTAATGTTGTGATCTTTTCACTTCGTCTCAGTCTTCGCTAATAAGTACTACAAATATTAGACTAATGGAACTGAGTTATCAATTTTGATGCTAAAACCTTTCAATGAGTCAAATGTTATTACACTTTTTAAAGCGGCCTTTTAACTATATACCCAAAATTGTCCAGCCTTCTTCGTCATCCTCCCAGAAGATTTCAGCAAGTGTCAAGTATAACAAAGTAATAATGTAAATTTCAACTCTGCAAAACTTATTCAATATACGCCATGATTAGGAATATAAGATTCAAGTATTATTCAAAATTTTCAAAGTAACCATATAGTAAAGTCTTTGATATGTTGCTTCAATATCACCTTTGTGATGTATGTTGTGATCTTTTCACTTCGGCTATATCTTCGCTAATTAGTATAAGAAATATTACACCAAGAGAAAACTGAGTTATCAATCATGATGCTAAAAGCTGTCCAGAAGTCAAATATTATTACAGCTTTTAAAGCTGCCGTTAACTGTCTACATAAAAACTGTGCAGCCTCCATCGTCATCCCTCAGAACATTTTTAAAAGCAAGTGTCAAGTGTAACAAAGAAATGTTTTAAATTTTAACTCCGCAAGACTTTTAAATATACATGATTAGCAATATAAGATTCAAACATTATTCAAAATTTTAAAAGTAGCATTATAGTAACATCTTTGATATGTTGTTGATTCATATCACTTTTGTGATTTAATGTTGTGATATTTTCACTTCGTCTCAGTCTTCGCTAATAAGTACTACAAATATTAGACTAATGGAACTGAGTTATCAATTTTGATGCTAAAACCTGTCAATGAGTCAAATGTTATTACACTTTTTAAAGCAGCCTTTTAACTATATAACAAAATTGTCCAGCTTTCTTCGTCATCCCTCCCAGAAGATTTCAGCAAGTGTCAAGTATAACAAAGTAATAATGTAAATTTCAACTCTGCAAAACTTATTCAATATACGCCATAATTAGGAATATAAGATTCAAGTATTATTCAAAATTTTCAAAGTAACCATATAGTAAAATCTTTGATATGTTGCTTCATATCATCTTTGTGATGTATCTTGTGATCTTTTCACTTCGGCTATATCTTCGCTAATAAGTATAAGAAATATTACACCAAGAGAAAACTGAGTTATCAATCATGATGCTAAAACCTGTCTAGAAGTCAAATATTATTACAGCTTTTAAAGCTGCCGTTGAACTGTCTACATAAAAACTGTGCAGCCTCCATCGTCATCCCTCTCAGAACATTTTTAAAAGCAAGTGTCAAGTATAACAAAGAAATGTTTTAAATTTTAAGTCCGCAAGACTTTTAAATATATGCTATGATTTGCAATATAAGATTCAAACATTATTCAAAATTTTAAAAGTAGCATTATAGTAACATCTTTGATATGTTGTTGATTCATATCACTTTTGTGATTTAATGTTGTGATCTTTTCACTTCGTCTCAGTCTTCGCTAATAAGTACTACAAATATTAGACTAATAGAACTGAGTTATCAATTTTGATGCTAAAACCTGTCAATGAGTCAAATGTTATTACACTTTTTAAAGTGGCCTTTTAACTATATACCCAAAATTGTCCAGCCTTCTTCGTCATCCCTCCCAGAAGATTTTCAGCAAGTGTCAAGTATAACAAAGTAATAATGTAAATTTCAACTCTGCAAAACTTATTCAATATACGCCATGATTAGGAATATAAGATTGAAGTATTATTGAAATTTTCAAAGTAACCATATAGTAAAATCTTTGATATGTTGCTTCATATCACCTTTGTGATGTATGTTGTGATCTTTTCATTTCATCTATATCTTCGCTAAGAAGTATAAGAAATATTATACCAAGAGAAAACTGAGTTATCAATCACTATGCTGAAACCTGTCTAGAAGTCAAATATTATTAAAGCTTTTAAAGCTGCCGTTGAACTGTCTACATAAAAACTGTGCAACCTCCATCGTCATCCCTTTCAGAACATTTTTAAAAGCAAGTGTCAAGTATAACAAAGAAATGTTTGAAATTTTAACTCCGCAAGACTTTTAAATATACGCTATGATTTGCAATATAAGATTCAAACATTATTCAAAATTTTAAAAGTAGCATTATAGTAACTTCTTTGATATGTTGTTGATTGATATCACTTTTGTGATTTAATGTTGTGATCTTTTCACTTCGTCTTAGTCTTCGTTAATAAGTACTACAAATATTAGACTAATAGAACTGAGTTATCAATTTTGATGCTAAAACCTGTCAATGAGTCAAATGTTATTACACTTTTTAAAGCGGCCTTTTAACTATATACCCAAAATTGTCAAGCCTCCTTCGTCATCCCTCACAGAAGATTTCTGCAAGTGTCAAGTATAACAAAGTAATGATGTAAATTTCAACTCTGCAAAACTTATTCAATATAATGTTGTGATCTTTTCACTTCGTCTTAGTCTTCGCTAATAAGTACTACAAATATTACACCAATGGAACTGAGTTATCAATTTTGATGCTAAAACCTGTAAATGAGTCAAATGTTATT
This sequence comes from Dendronephthya gigantea, assembly GCF_004324835.1. Classification (NCBI taxonomy): domain Eukaryota; kingdom Metazoa; phylum Cnidaria; class Anthozoa; order Malacalcyonacea; family Nephtheidae; genus Dendronephthya; species Dendronephthya gigantea. The sequence continues at coordinate 12,360 of NW_021163239.1, read as the reverse complement.
ACACTTTTTAAAGCGGCCTTTTAACTATATACCCAAAATTGTCCAGCCTCCTTCGTCATCCGTCCCAGGAGATTTTCAGCAAGTGTCAAGTATAACAAAGTAATGATGTAAATTTCAACTCTGCAAAACTTATTCAATATACGCCATGACTAGGAGTATAAGATTCAAGTATTATTCAAAATTTTCAAAGTAACCATATAGTAAAATCTTTGATAGGTTGATTCATATCACCTTTGTGATGTATGTTGTGATCTTTTCACTTTATTACTTTGTTATACTTGACACTTGCTGAAATCTTCTGGGAGGGATGACGAAGAAGGCTGGAAAATTTTGGGTATATAGTTAAAAGGCCGCTTTAAAAAGTGTAATAACATTTGACTCATTGACAGGTTTTAGCATCAAAATTGATAACTCAGTTCAATTAGTCTAATATTTGTAGTACTTATTAGCGAAGACTGAGACGAAGTGAAAAGATCACAACATTAAATCACAAAAGTGATATGAATCAAAAACATATCAAAGATGTTACTATAATGCTACTTTTAAAATTTTGAATAATGTTTGAATCTTATATTGCAAATCATAGCATATATTTAAAAGTCTTGCGGACTTTAAATTTAAAACATTTCTTTGTTATACTTGACACTTGCTTTTAAAAATGTTCTGAGAGGGATGATGATGGAGGCTGCACAGTTTTTATGTAGACAGTTCAACGGCAGCTTTAAAAGCTTTAATAATATTTGACTTCTAGACAGGTTTTAGCATCATGATTGATAACTCAGTTTTCTCTTGGCGTAATATTTCTTATACTTATTAGCGAAGATATAGCCGAAGTGAAAAGATCACAACATACATCACAAAGGTGATATGAATCAACATATCAAAGACTTTACTATATGGTTACTTTGAAAATTTTGAATAATACTTGAATCTTATATTCCTAATCATGGCGTATATTGAATAAGTTTTGCAGAGTTGAAATTTACATAATTACTTTGTTATACTTGACACTTGCTGAAAATCTTCTGGGAGGGATGACGAAGAAGGCTGGACAATTTTGGGTATATAGTTAAAAGGCCACTTTAAAAAGTGTAATAACATTTGACTCATTGACAGGTTTTAGCATCAAAATTGATAACTCAGTTCCATTAGTCTAATATTTGTAGTACTTATTAGCGAAGACTGAGACGAAGTGAAAAGATCACAACATTAAATCACAAAAGTGATATGAATCAACAACATATCAAAGATGTTACTATAATGCTACTTTTAAAATTTTGAATAATGTTTGAATCTTATATTGCAATCATAGCATATATTTAAAAGTCTTGCGGAGTTAAAATTTAAAACATTTCTTTGTTATACTTGACACTTGGTTTTAAAAATGTTCTGAGAGGGATGACGATGGAGGCTGCACAGTTTTTATGTAGACATTTCAACGGCAGCTTTAAAAGCTGTAATAATATTTGACTTCTGGACAGCTTTTAGCATCATGATTGATAACTCAGTTTTCTCTTGGTGTAATATTTCTTATACTTATTAGCGAAGATATAGCCGAAGTGAAAAGATCACAACATACATCACAAAGGTGATATGAAGCAACATATCAAAGATTTTACTATATGGTTACTTTGAAAATTTTGAATAATACTTCAATCTTATATTCCTAATCATGGCGTATATTGAATAAGTTTTGCAGAGTTGAAATTTACATCATTACTTTGTTATACTTGACACTTGCTGAAATCTTCTGGGAGGGATGACCAAGAAGGCTGGACAATTTTGGGTATATAGTTAAAAGGCCGCTTTAAAAAGTGTAATAACATTTGACTCATTGACAGGTTTTAGCATCAAAATTGATAACTCAGTTCCATTAGTCTAATATTTGTAGTACTTATTAGCGAAGACTGAGACGAAGTGAAAAGATCACAACATTAAATCACAAAAGTGATATGAATCAACAACATATCAAAGATGTTACTATAATGCTACTTTTAAAATTTTGAATAATGTTTGAATCTTATATTGCAATCATAGCGTATATTTAAAAGTCTTGCGGAGTTAAAATTTAAAACATTTCTTTGTTATACTTGACACTTGCTTTTAAAAATGTTCTGAGAGGGATGACGATGGAGGCTGCACAGTTTTTATGTAGACAGTTCAACGGCAGCTTTAAAAGCTGTAATAATATTTGACTTCTGGACAGGTTTTAGCATCATGATTGATAACTCAGTTTTCTCTTGGTGTAATATTTCTTATACTTATTAGCGAAGATATAGCCGAAGTGAAAAGATCACAACATACATCACAAAGGTGATATGAAGCAACATATCAAAGATTTTACTATATGGTTACTTTGAAAATTTTGAATAATACTTGAATCTTATATTCCTAATCATGGCGTATATTGAATAAGTTTTGCAGAGTTGAAATTTACATTATTACTTTGTTATACTTGAAACTTGCTGAAATCTTCTGGGAGGGATGACGAAGAAGGCTGGACAATTTTGGGTATATAGTTAAAAGGCCGCTTTAAAAAGTGTAATAACATTTGACTCATTGACAGGTTTTAGCATCAAAATTGATAACTCAGTTCCATTAGTCTAATATTTGTAGTACTTATTAGCGAAGACTGAGACGAAGTGAAAAGATCACAACATTAAATCACAAAAGTGATATGAATCAACAACATATCAAAGATGTTACTATAATGCTACTTTTAAAATTTTGAATAATGTTTGAATCTTATATTGCAAATCATAGCGTATATTTAAAAGTCTTGCGGACTTAAAATTTAAAACATTTCTTTGTTATACTTGACACTTGCTTTTAAAAATGTTCTGAGAGGGATGACGATGGAGGCTGCACAGTTTTTATGTAGACAGTTCAACGGCAGCTTTAAAAGCTGTAATAATATTTGACTTCTGGACAGGTTTTAGCATCATGATTGATAACTCAGTTTTCTCTTGGTGTAATATTTCTTATACTTATTAGCGAAGATATAGCCGAAGTGAAAAGATCACAACATACATCACAAAGGTGATATGAAGCAACATATCAAAGATTTTACTATATGGTTACTTTGAAAATTTTGAATAATACTTGAATCTTATATTCCTAATCATGGCGTATATTGAATAAGTTTTGCAGAGTTGAAATTTACATCATTACTTTGTTATACTTGACACTTGCTGAAATCTTCTGGGAGGGATGACGAAGAGGCTGGACAATTTTGGGTATATAGTTAAAAGGCCGTTTAAAAAGTGTAATAACATTTGACTCATTGACAGGTTTTAGCATCAAAATTGATAACTCAGTTCCATTAGTCTAATATTTGTAGTACTTATTAGCGAAGACTGAGACGAAGTGAAAAGATCACAACATTAAATCACAAAAGTGATATGAATCAACAACATATCAAAGATGTTACTATAATGCTACTTTTAAAATTTTGAATAATGTTTGAATCTTATATTGCAAATCATAGCGTATATTTAAAAGTCTTGCGGAGTTAAAATTTAAAACATTTCTTTGTTATACTTGACACTTGCTTTTAAAAATGTTCTGAGAGGGATGACGATGGAGGCTGCACAGTTTTTATGTAGACAGTTCAACGGCAGCTTTAAAAGCTGTAATAATATTTGACTTCTGACAGGTTTTAGCATCATGATTGATAACTCAGTTTTCTCTTGGTGTAATATTTCTTATACTTATTAGCGAAGATATAGCCGAAGTGAAAAGATCACAACATACATCACAAAGGTGATATGAAGCAACATATCAAAGATTTTACTATATGGTTACTTTGAAAATTTTGAATAATACTTGAATCTTATATTCCTAATCATGGCGTATATTGAATAAGTTTTGCAGAGTTGAAATTTACATTATTACTTTGTTATACTTGACACTTGCTGAAATCTTCTGGGAGGGATGACGAAGAAGGCTGGACAATTTTGGGTACATAGTTAAAAGGCCTTTAAAAAGTGTAATAACATTTGACTCATTGACAGGTTTTAGCATCAAAATTGATAACTCAGTTCATTAGTCTAATATTTGTAGTACTTATTAGCGAAGACTGAGACGAAGTGAAAAGATCACAACATTAAATCACAAAAGTGATATGAATCAACAACATATCAAAGATGTTACTATAATGCTACTTTTAAAATTTTGAATAATGTTTGAATCTTATATTGCAAATCATAGCATATATTTAAAAGTCTTGCGGACTTAAAATTTAAAACATTTCTTTGTTATACTTGACACTTGCTTTTAAAAATGTTCTGAGAGGGATGACGATGGAGGCTGCACAGTTTTTATTTAGACAGTTCAACGGCAGCTTTAAAAGCTGTAATAATATTTGACTTCTGACAGGTTTTAGCATCATGATTGATAACTCAGTTTTCTCTTGGTGTAATATTTCTTATACTTATTAGCGAAGATATAGCCGAAGTGAAAAGATCACAACATACATCACAAAGGTGATATGAAGCAACATATCAAAGATTTTACTATATGGTTACTTTGAAAATTTTGAATAATACTTCAATCTTATATTCCTAATCATGGCGTATATTGAATAAGTTTTGCAGAGTTGAAATTTACATTTATACTTTGTTATACTTGACACTTGCTGAAATCTTCTGGGAGGGATGACGAAGAAGGCTGGACAATTTTGGGTATATAGTTAAAAGGCCTTTAAAAAGTGTAATAACATTTGACTCATTGACAGGTTTTAGCATCAAAATTGATAACTCAGTTCATTAGTCTAATATTTGTAGTACTTATTAGCGAAGACTGAGACGAAGTGAAAAGATCACAACATTAAATCACAAAAGTGATATGAATCAACAACATATCAAAGATGTTACTATAATGCTACTTTTAAAATTCTGAATAATGTTTGAATCTTATATTGCAAATTATAGCAATATTTAAAAGTCTTGCGGACTTAAAATTTAAAACATTTCTTTGTTATACTTGACACTTGCTTTTAAAAATGTTCTGAGAGGGATGACGATGGAGGCTGCACAGTTTTTATGTAGATAGTTCAACGGCAGCTTTAAAAGCTGTAATAATATTTGACTTCTAGAAAGGTTTTAGCATCATGATTGATAACTCAGTTTTCTCTTGGTGTAATATTTCTTATACTTATTAGCGAAGATATAGCCGAAGTGAAAAGATCACAACATACATCACAAAGGTGATATGAAGCAACATATCAAAGATTTTACTATATGGTTACTTTGAAAGTTTTGAATAATACTTGAATCTTATATTCCTAATCATGGCGTATATTGAATAAGTTTTGCAGAGTTGAAATTTACATTATTACTTTGTTATACTTGACACTTGCTGAAAATCTTCTGGGAGGGATGACGAAGGAGGCTTCACAATTTTGGGTATATAGTTAAAAGGCCGTTTTAAAAAGTGTAATAACATTTGACTCATTGACAGGTTTTAGCATCAAAATTGATAACTCATTTCCATTAGTCTAATATTTGCATAACTTATTAGCGAAGACTAGACGAAGTGAAAAGATCACAACATTAAATCACAAAAGTGATATGAATCAACAACATATCAAAGAAGTTACTATAATGCTACTTTTAAAATTTTGAATAATGTTTGAATCTTATATTGCAAATCATAGCGTATATTTAAAAGTCTTGCGGAGTTAAAATTTAAAACATTTCTTTGTTACTTGACACTTGCTTTTAAAAATGTTCTGAGAGAGATGACGATGGAGGCTGCACAGTTTTTATGTAGACAGTTCAACGGCAGCTTTAAAAGCTGTAATAATATTTGACTTCTGACAGCTTTTAGCATCATGATTGATAACTCAGTTTTCTCTTGGTGTAATATTTCTTATACTTATTAGCGAAGATATAGGAAGTGAAAAGATCACAACATACATCACAAAGGTGATATGAAGCAACATATCAAAGATTTTACTATATGGTTACTTTGAAAATTTTGAATAATACTTGAATCTTATATTCCTAATCATGGCGTATATTGAATAAGTTTGCAGAGTTGAAATTTACATTTACTTTGTTATACTTGACACTTGCTGAAAATCTTCTGGGAGGGATGACGAAGAAGGCTGGACAATTTTGGGTATATAGTTAAAAGGCCCCTTTAAAAAGTGTAATAACATTTGACTCATTGACAGGTTTTAGCATCAAAATTGATAACTCAGTTCTATTAGTCTAATATTTGTAGTACTTATTAGCGAAGACTGAGACGAAGTGAAAAGATCACAACATACATCACAAAGGTGATATTAATCAACATATCAAAGATTTTACTATATGGTTAGTTTGAAAATTTTGAATAATACTTGAATCTTATATTCCAATCAGGCGTATATTGAATAACTTTTGCAGAGTTGAAATTTACATCATTACTTTGTTATACTTGACACTTGCAGAAATCTTCTGTGAGGGATGACGAAGGAGGCTTTACAATTTTGGGTGTATAGTTAAAAGGCCGTTTTAAAAAGTGTAATAACATTTGACTGATTCACAGGTTTTAGCATCAAAATTGATAACTCATTTCCATTAGTCTAATATTTGTAGTACTTATTAGCGAAGACTGAGACGAAGTGAAAAGATCACAACATTAAATCACAAAAGTGATATGAATCAACAACATATCAAAGATGTTACTATAATGCTACATTTAAAAATTCTGAATAATGTTTGAATCTTATATTGCAAATCATAGCATATATTTAAAAGTCTTGCGGACTTAAAATTTAAAACATTTCTTTGTTATACTTGACACTTGCTTTTAAAAATGTTCTGAGAGGGATGAGGATGGAGGCTGCACAGTTTTTATGTAGACAGTTCAACGGCAGCTTTAAAAGCTGTAATAATATTTGACTTCTAGACAGGTTTTAGCATCATGATTGATAACTCAGTTTTCTCTTGGTGTAATATTTCTTATACTTATTAGCGAAGATATAGCCGAAGTGAAAAGATCACAACATACATCACAAAGGTGATATGAAGCAACATATCAAAGATTTTACTATATGGTTACTTTGAAAGTTTTGAATAATACTTGAATCTTATATTCCTAATCATGGCGTATATTGAATAAGTTTTGCAGAGTTGAAATTTACATCATTACTTTGTGATACTGGACACTTGCTGAAAATCTTCTGGGAGGGATGACGAAGAAGGCTGGACAATTTTGGGTGAATAGTTAAAAGGCCGCTTTAAAAAGTGTAATAACATTTGACTCCTTGACAGGTTTTAGCATCAAAATTGATAACTCAGTTCTATTAGTCTAATATTTGTAGTCCTTATTAGCGAAGACTGAGACGAAGTGAAAAGATCACAACATTAAATCACAAAAGTGATATGAATCAACAACATATCAAAGATGTTACTATAATGCTACTTTTAAAATTTTGAATAATGTTTGAATCTTATATTGCAAATCACAGCGTATATTTAAAAGTCTTGCGGAGTTAAAATTTAAAACATTTCTTTGTTATACTTGACACTTGCTTTTAAAAATGTTCTGAAAGGGATGACGATAGAGGCTGCACAGTTTTTATGTAGACAGTTCAACGGCAGCTTTAAAAGCTGTAATAATATTTGACTTCTAGACAGGTTTCAGCATCGTAATTGATAACTCAGTTTTCTCTTGGTGTAATATTTCTTATACTTCTTAGCGAAGATATAGATGAAGTGAAAAGATCACAACATACATCACAAAGGTGATATGAAGCAACATATCAAAGATTTTACTATATGGTTACTTTGAAAATTTTGAATAATACTTCAATCTTATATTCCTAATCATGGCGTATATTGAATAAGTTTTGCAGAGTTGAAATTTACATTATTACTTTGTTATACTTGACACTTGCTGAAAATCTTCTGGGAGGGATGACGAAGAAGGCTGGACAATTTTGGGTATATAGTTAAAAGGCAACTTTAAAAAGTGTAATAACATTTGACTCATTGACAGGTTTTAGCATCAAAATTGATAACTCAGTTCCATTAGTCTAATATTTGTAGTACTTAGCGAAGACTAAGACGAAGTGAAAAGATCACAACATTATATTGAATAAGTTTTGCAGAGTTGAAATTTACATCATTACTTTGTGATACTGGACACTTGCTGAAAATCTTCTGGGAGGGATGACAAAGGAGGCTGGAAAATTTTGGGTGAATAGTTAAAAGGCCGCTTTAAAAAGTGTAATAACATTTGACTCATTGACAGGTTTAAGCATCAAAATTGATAACTCAGTTCTATTAGTCTAATATTTGTAGTCCTTATTAGCGAAAACTGAGACGAAGTGAAAAGATCACAACATTAAATCACAAAAGTGATATATGAATCAACAACATATCAAAGATGTTACTATAATGCTACTTTTAAAATTTTAAAAATGTTTGAATCTTATACTGCTAATCATAGCGTTTATTTAAAAGTCTTGCGGAGTTAAAATTTCAAACATTTCTTTCTTATACTTGACACTTACTAAAAATCATCTGAAAGGGATGACGAAGGAGGCTACACAGTTTTTATGTAGACAGTTCAACGGCAGCTTTAAAAGCTGTAATAATATTTGACTTCTGGACAGCTTTTAGCATCATGATTGATAACTCAGTTTTCTCTTGGTATAATATTTCTTATACTTGTTAGCGAAGATATAACCGAAGTGAAAAGATCACAACATACATCACAAAGGTGATATGAATCAACATATCAAAGATTTTACTATATGGTTAGTTTGAAAATTTTGAATAATACTTGAATCTTATATTCCTAATCATGGCGTATATTGAATAAGTTTTGCAGAGTTGAAATTTACATCATTACTTTGTTATACTTGACACTTGCAGAAATCTTCTGTGAGGGATGACGAAGAAGGCTGGACAATTTTGGGTATATAGTTAAAAGGCCGTTTTAAAAAGTGTAATAACATTTGACTGATTGACAGGTTTTAGCATCAAAATTGATAACTCATTTCCATTAGTCTAATATTTGTAGTACTTAATAGCGAAGACTAAGACGAAGTGAAAAGATCACAACATTAAATCACAAAAGTGATATGAATCAACAACATATCAAAGAAGTTACTAATATGCTACTTTTAAAATTTTGAATAATGTTGAATCTTATATTGCAAATCATAGCGTATATTTAAAAGTCTTGCAGAGTTAAAATTTAAAAACATTTCTTTGTTATACTTGACACTTGCTTTTAAAAATGTTCTGAGAGGGATGACGATGGAGGCTGCACAGTTTATGTAGACAGTTCAACGGCAGCTTTAAAAGCTGTAATAATATTTGACTTCTGGACAGGTTTAGCATCATGATTGATAACTCAGTTTTCTCTTGGTTAATATTCTTATACTTATTAGCGAAGATATAGTGAAGTGAAAAGATTAAAACATACATCACAAAGGTGATATGAATCAACATATCAAAGATTTTACTATATGGTTACTTTGAAAATTTTGAATAATACTTGAATCTTATACTCCTAATCATGGCGTATATTGAATAAGTTTTGCAGAGTTGAAATTTACATTATTACTTTGTTATACTTGACACTTGCTGAAAATCTTCTGGGAGGGATGACGAAGAAGGCTGGACAATTTTGGGTATATAGTTAAAAGGCAACTTTAAAAAGTGTAATAACATTTGACTCATTGACAGGTTTTAGCATCAAAATTGATAACTCAGTTCCATTAGTCTAATATTTGTAGTACTTATTAGCGAAGACTAAGACGAAGTGAAAAGATCACAACATTATATTGAATAAGTTTTGCAGAGTTGAAATTTACATCATTACTTTGTGATACTGGACACTTGCTGAAAATCTTCTGGGAGGGATGACAAAGGAGGCTGGAAATTTGGGTGAATAGTTAAAAGGCCGCTTTAAAAAGTGTAATAACATTTGACTCATTGACAGGTTTAGCATCAAAATTGATAACTCAGTTCTATTAGTCTAATATTGTAGTCCTTATTAGCGAACTGAGACGAAGTGAAAAGATCACAACATTAAATCACAAAAGTGATATATGAATCAACAACATATCAAAGATGTTACTATAATGCTACTTTTAAAATTTGAAAATGTTGAATCTTATACTGCTAATCATAGCGTTATTTAAAAGTCTTGCGGAGTTAAAATTTAAAACATTTCTTTTTATACTTGACACTTACTAAAAATGTCTGAAGGGATGACGGGAGGCTACACAGTTTTTATGTAGACAGTTCAACGGCAGCTTTAAAAGCTGTAATAATATTTGACTTCTGGACAGCTTTAGCATCATGATTGATAACTCAGTTTTCTCTTGGTATAATATTTCTTATACTTATTAGCGAAGATATAGCCGAAGTGAAAAGATCACAACATACATCACAAAGGTGATATGAATCAACATATCAAAGATTTTACTATATGGTTAGTTTGAAAATTTGAATAATACTTGAATCTTATATTCCTAATCATGGCGTATATTGAATAAGTTTTGCAGAGTTGAAATTTACATCATTACTTTGTATACTTGACACTTGCAGAAATCTTCTGTGAGGGATGACGAAGAAGGCTGGACAATTTTGGGTATATAGTTAAAAGGCCGTTTAAAAAGTGTAATAACATTTGACTGATTGACAGGTTTTAGCATCAAAATTGATAACTCATTCCATTAGTCTAATATTTGTAGTACTTATTAGCGAAGACTAAGACGAAGTGAAAAGATCACAACATTAAATCACAAAAGTGATATGAATCAACAACATATCAAAGAGTTACTATAATGCTACTTTTAAAATTTGAATAATGTTTGAATCTTATATTGCAAATCATAGCGTATATTTAAAAGTCTTGCAGAGTTAAAATTTAAACATTTCTTTGTATACTTGACACTTGCTTTAAAAATGTTCTGAGAGGGATGACGATGGAGGCTGCACAGTTTTTATGTAGACAGTTCAACGGCAGCTTTAAAAGCTGTAATAAATTTGACTTCTGGACAGGTTTTAGCATCATGATTGATAACTCAGTTTCTCTTGGTTAATATTCTTATACTTATTAGCGAAGATATAGCCGAAGTGAAAAGATTACAACATACATCACAAAGGTGATATGAAGCAACATATCAAAGATTTTACTATATGGTTACTTTGAAAATTTTGAATAATACTTGAATCTTATACCTAATCATGGCGTAATTGAATAAGTTTTGCAGAGTTGAAATTTACATTATTATTGTTATACTTGACACTTGCTGAAATCTTCTGGGAGGGATGACGAAAGAAGGCTGGACAATTTTGGGTATATAGTTAAAAGGCCGCTTTAAAAAGTGTAATAACATTTGACTCATTGACAGGTTTAGCATCAAAATTGATAACTCATTCCATTAGTCTAATATTTGTAGTACTTATTAGCGAAGACTAAGACGAAGTGAAAAGATCACAACATTAAATCACAAAAGTGATATGAATCAACAACATATCAAAGAAGTTACTATAATGCTACTTTTAAAATTTTGAATAATGTTTGAATCTTATATTGCAAATCATAGCGTATATTTAAAAGTCTTGCGAGTTAAAATTTAAAAACATTCTTGTTATACTTGACACTTGCTTTTAAAAATGTTCTGAGAGGGATGACGATGGAGGCTGCACAGTTTTTATGTAGACAGTTCAACGGCAGCTTTAAAAGCTGTAATAATATTTGACTTCTGGACAGCTTTAGCATCATGATTGATAACTCAGTTTTCTCTTGGTGTAATATTCTTATACTTATTAGCGAAGATATAGTCGAAGTGAAAAGATCACAACATACATCACAAAGGTGATATGAATCAACATATCAAAGATTTTACTATATGGTTACTTTGAAAATTTTGAATAATACTTGAATCTTATACCTAATCATGGCGTATATGAATAAGTTTTGCAGAGTTGAAATTTACATTATTATTTGTTATACTTGACACTTGCTGAAATCTTCTGGAGGGATGACGAAGAAGGCTGGACAATTTTGGGTATAGTTAAAAGGCCGCTTTAAAAAGTGTAATAACATTTGACTCATTGACAGGTTTTAGCATCAAATTGATAACTCAGTTCCATTAGTCTAATATTTGTAGCTTATTAGCGAAGACTGAGACGAAGTGAAAAGATCACAACATTAAATCACAAAAGTGATATGAATCAACAACATATCAAAGATGTTACTATAATGCTACTTTTAAAATTTTGAATAATGTTTGAATCTTATATTGCAAATCATAGCATATTTAAAAGTCTTGCGGACTTAAAATTTAAAACATTTCTTTGTTACACTTGACACTTGCTTTTAAAAATGTTCTGAGAGGATGAC